>NW_022639602.1:149539-192298 GCF_010583005.1 Odontomachus brunneus
ATATATATATATATATATATATATATATATATATATATATATATAAAATTATATGTAATTATATTTATTTTTTATATATAAATCTTTTAACATGAGATTGCATAACATTAAGTGAAAATAAGTTACTTGTATCGACACATTTTTTTCACACATACACATGTGTGAAATTCAATAAAAAAAATATTTTTACTATTCAAAACTAATTTTCCTGAATAAAAAGCATAAAATATTGCGTGCTTTGTGAGAATATGGTGTTTTTAAATTTGTTATCAAAAGAATCATATTGTACTTCTTACAAGACATTTCTTATTACATATATATTATAATATTCAAATAACATTATAAAAACATTGTTGGAATACAAAACTTTAACATTTATTTACAAATTAATTTTTCATATATATATATATATATATATATATATAGATATTTAAAATATTAACACATATAAGATGAAATTTTAGTTTTCTAATTTTTTTAATTTTTTCCAAAATAGGTTTATGACTTTCAGGTCACGTTGGACCTGAAAGTTACTATCGCTGCCAACGTGCTAAAAAAGGTAGCCATATTGACTTTCATGTCATATCAAGACAGGAACATTCATATTGGAAATAAATAATGATGATTGTGACTTCAGAGTTACAGTGGACAGTAGAGGGTTAATTTGATATTTGAAATATATAAACAAATAACACGTAATAAACAATAACAAATAACAAATAATATGTTGAAAATTAACACTAAAATGTGACAAAAATTGAACACTATGTATTATTTTAACACTTAGAAGTAGTGAATTAAGAATCAATGCAAAACAGTCCAAACCCCACAACCATATATTAAATACACGAGCATGTTAAAAATTTAACACAAAAATTGTTGCACAGATTGATTTCAGTATAAACACAAAATATTTTTTTATCATATATAGAACGTGCTAAACGTTAAATTTAATTAAATTTTTTAAACAATAATTCGTTAACTATCGCTTGTGTTAAAAAAATGGCAAAGGGTTTTTCGTCTCGATTTGTAACTTCTAGTATTTGCCATTTCAATATTTGGCGGTTGGTATGAGACAACCTATACATGAAACAATGACTATTAACTTGAACGTTTTAGTTTTTTTAGCAGTTTATTTCGTATTTTTCGCATATCCGGTATAATTACCTCCGGCGAATTATACAGAGATAACGCGTGTAATGCTTGCAAACACATCAGATGTTTCGGGAGGTACTGCATTGATATCGGCCGTCATTATGCATGAACGCTAATAACGGAGCCATATTCGTAATTATGTTGCATTTATACAGGACGTTTCGGGCGTTTACATAGTTCTGCAATTCATCGGCCGCTAATTAGGTGATGGTAACTGCAAATTCCATTCTTGCAAATTCCAAATGGAACTCGCGCGCGCGCGCGCGCGCGCGATGTTGAGCACAGGATCTCTCTCAGCTCGTTGCTTGAATGTATTTATTTCTTGTTTTTTTTTTCGCCAGTCGCGCGTATTTACTTCGCGTTCGTGATGTTCCGTATATATTTACATCTTTTTTCTCGCTGTCAGGCGAAGCAGCGGTTTTTACGATTAATTCGATTCTACGGTTGATTCGGTTTTTTCACGGTTTGGTGGAATTCACTGGATCGCGGCGTGTATGCTGGTCGAGATAGCGGAGCGTGCACAGTGCAATTTGTTAAGTTAATAATCACGCGTATGTGGTATCCGCAGTGCGGAATCAAGCCCATATCGCGCGGCATCAAGGTGCTCTCGCGACTACACAACAGAGGAAGACGGGCGTGTATTGATATCGGGTCCGGGGTTTTTGCCCGCGCGTTATCAAGGTTATTACTCGTGCCCGCGACGGATTTCCAATTCATGGCACTACATTAAAGCGAGTTAGTATGCGCTCTAATGCAACGGCAACGCATTGGTATTCGCCGCTCAGCGCGGCGCGCTGGCGCGCGTCATTATCGACGTTAGCGGGCCAACTGTGATAGAACAATCGGGAGAAAACGCGTCGTGTTGCACTCGTGTTTCTTGCGCGATCTATCAATTAGTAATGGATATAGATTCCACTGTGTGAAAATTAATCACGTATAACGCGGACAGATTTGATCGATGTCGCGGATACGCCGGCATCACGTCGCCACGAAAATATTCACGTGTAGAGTACACGTGTTGGGTCTCTGTTTCCGCGACTACGAGAGCTCTCCTGCGTCTACTACCACCCGCTGATGATGCATTCGATTCGTCGAATGTGATTTTTGAACATGGAAAAGAAATCTTCCGTTTGCTCTGGTCATCGATCTCAAGGGACGGACGCGCGCAATTCGATCGGTTCTGGTGTAATTAAAAGTAGACAGACTGATGGATTTATTTGGTATAAAAATCCCTTTGGATATACAATCATAAAAATACAATAAACAAAGGTATACAAAGGTAAGAAAATTAAAGAAACAAGCAAATAAAGCAGAAAAGGATTGTAAGCATACACAGAAAAATATATACTGCATTCAAATAAATGTAACTTGTTTCAAGTGCTTCATAAGTTTATGTGTCCGAAAATCTTTTTAATTATAAATTGATTATAACCATCAATCTCATTCAACACGCATTCTGAATTGTAGTAAATTTGGCAATTCAAGAATGTTAAATTACGACAAAAGTGTCTCACACTTAATCGATTTATTGCATAGAGTCGAAACAACTTTTTTTTCGACAAAATTTTATAATACTCTTGTGAAGAAAATAAATTCTTCTTCTGAGTACATGATAATATATAACATTTCTAAAAGTTGCAATGAATATATTTCAAGACCATTATTAACAAGATATTCCTTGTTATATGTTGAAAATAATCATTACTTAAAAAAAGGAAAGTAAATCGAATAGTCGATTTTCTTAGCAGTAAAATAATTTTTTTTTCCTGTACGTAATATAATTAAAGCCAGATAAATATAATAGAAATAGGTAAATATACTTAATCCTAAAATAAAAGTCCCTACGGACAATGATAAGAATATAATATACAATAGTGAATAGATAAATAACGCTATGATAAGATATTAAGAAACTACAAGAGAAAAGCGTAAGAATTATGAGCATGTATATAAAAAATAATCAGAAGATAATCATTACTTAAAAGGCAGAACGTAAACCGACTAATCACTTTTCCTAGCAGTAGAATGATATTTTCCTGTGTAGACGCATTTAAAAGATGAAAGGTAGGCAGAATGGGGAAAGGAGGAAAACCACGGCGTCGCGCCATTGTTAACCGAACAGAACGTGAGAAACTGTAAAATGTAATTTCGCACTGTTAATGACAGCGCGTGACAGCGACAAATTTGCATTTTCTCTATAGGCGAGCGCGTACACGCGTTACACGTGTATGCGCATATGTTGGGCGGCTACATGCACATACACAAATGTGTACGGCGCTTCGCGCAAGGGGCCACCGGCATTCACACGGTTCATTCCAGGCTCAGAGCATAAAACTCCATCGCACGTCTGGCGATACAAGCGCCAGGCGCTAATTAACCAACTTTCCGCGAATATGCAGCTGCAATAGCTTCCCTCCGTCCTACTTGACGTCGCGACTTGCGCTCCCGTCGTTGCAATCGGCATTTAGCCCGCTTATTAGTCCGTGGAGTCACGTGTGACGGGACTTGAGCGACGACGGCGACGGCGGCGGTGGAAAAAAGGCCGCGGGGAAGGAAGAAGAGCGTGAGGAAAAGGGAAGCGAAAGGAAATGTTTGTAACTCCTCTCTCTCTCTCGATTGGCGATGCGAGCGATGCATCGGCCGTTGTACAATGCGTTCGTAATTTTCGCGCGAATATAATGCCGAAATGCCGGTCGTGTCGCGCCAGACTAACTAGCACTATTCATGCTACGAGTAAATTTCGATTTTGCGTTTCCCTCGCAGATTTATTTTATTGCGGCCGCCGCGCGCGCCAGGCAAACTCTAAAACCCCATTCGTCCTCTCTCTCTCTCTCTTTTCGCTCTCTCAAACGTCGCACTGATCTCTAGCACGAGGAATTAGATTCTCAATCGCGAAAACTGCCAGAGCTTCTTAAGCTTCGCGCCGGCTGCAAATCGCTAATTTTCGTGCTTCCGTTAATTCTAAACTAAAGAGAAAGAGAGGCTTTCTTGATTATTTATCAAAGTATTCGCAAGCGAAAGTGCAAAGGCCGTGATGGGATTTCTCGGTCGCGCACGTGCACTTTCTGCACTGGACGCCACCCCCCGTCCCGTCGTTCCATCTCCTTTGATACGCAGCTTCACCCTTCGCGCGCAGCCCCCTAATTAAATGTGTCAGGGAACAAGCGCCGCGGAAATACCCGGATCCCCCCGTCGACGAGACGTCGGAAGCGGGGCGAAAAGGAAGCGATAAATTATCGTGACCCGGGCGAATTCGATTTACGTGTCAGCCGTACTTTCTTAAGCCGAGGCACAACATCTGCTACCCCATCGCGGCGACGCCGTGTCTTTGTAGCCTCCTCGCTGTTCTTTCTCCCCTTCGTCCGGCCTCCGTCCGCAAGCTCGCTCCGCGAGCAGATGGATAAAAACGGTTTTATTATCGGAAATTGACGTCAAGTTCCGCGTAAAAGTAACCGACCAGCGGGGATAACGGATTCTATTAATATAAATAACGTCGTTGAATAGCTCCCTCTCCGCTAAGATACGCTTGTATCTCTTAAGGACTGTTCGAGAGCAATCGATACGGTTTCTCACTTGAAATTCTGTCGATGCGAAGTAACGGTCTCTCTTTCTCTATCTATCTATCTATCTATCTCTCTTTCTGAATAGAAGTAGGACGCGATAAAAGATGGTTGTTGTAAAAACCGATACACATAGAGCATTAAAACGACGAATCTGAGCGAGGGGAGTGCAAGAGAGAGAGAGAGAGAAAGAGTGTGAGAGAGAGAGAGAGAGAGAGATCGTCCTCGGATCTGTTCGAAACTCTGTCGTAACACGCTCAATAAACTCGCCGGTACTTTTCATATCTCGTTAATGTCGTCGCTGCACGGCCAGCACGACTCGATGGAGCGAATGTGATAATCGATTTCATCGCACGCACGCACGCGGGCACGTCGGTCGGTCGGCTTCCACTTCCCGTCGCGAGTCCGCTCGCCCTCGTTTACAAACACGCTCTTCGCTAAATAATTAACAACTTGTTATTGATTAATTAAGCCTTTCAACGAATTCACGCAATATATATACACTCTAATACCGGCCGTATGGGTCCGTGTGTATATGCGTGCGTACGTTGCTGAATGCATTTCTGATCTGCACCATTCTACACTTATACGCGGAGCTTTTATTCCAATTTCGCGTTAATAAGTTTTCATTATTTGAGAAAGAGTGAGTGAGTGAGTGAGTGAGAGATAGAGGTAGAGAGAGAGAGAGAGAGAGAGGCAGAGGGAGAAAGCGCAGAAAAGCAGAACACGTGCATAAAGTGAACTGTTAAATACAAATAAAATCCAATTGAACTAGTTCCGGGATTTTGAGAGGAAAATCCATTAACAGGAATGCCGGACGCGAACAATGGCGGATATCAGTCGGGTGGTTTACCGTAAACTCAAATAAATTAAACGCGGGGAAGGCAGAGGGGAAGGTGAAACGCGTGCGCTGGAGAGGATAGAAGAAATAGGAACGGGATTGAAGTTGAAATATTTTCGCGATATATCCGGTTTATACAGTTCAGCTTCCGAGCTAATCGCGAGTGTCCCAAGTGTTGTCTGCTTCGCTATATTTTCGCCGAATTTATCTGCGAATCCCGTCGATGAAACGATTAGCATAAATAGGGCGCAGCCGCGACGGAATAAAAAATTCGAGTTAAATATGCTGCGTGAAAAGAGGATCGTTTACAATAATGGTGTATCGATAACCGTTAGCGCTGTCAGTCGAGCCGTTCTGTACAACGTGCCGCACGATGGCGGCCACGATGATAAATTCAATATTCATAACGGCCGATATTTCCTGCCGTTGAAAGTGAATTATTGAATTTCGCGAAGCACGCCCTTTGCGCCGGGTTAACTATAGATTATTGATATCGGTAGCCATTAGTACTTCGGAATTTCCAGCTTTTACGACAGGTCGTCAGACGAGTTGCTCTCTTAAACTATTTCCGGCTACAGGGCGGCAGAAACTTGCGAATCTCATTCCATTCCCCGCCGATTTCTGCGCCCTCGAATCTTCCGATGCCGGCTTTATCGTCTCGATTGCCTGTTTCATTTTTAATTCTGAACAGGTATTTAAATTTCAATAGTGGATAGGCATTTTAATAGTGAATGGGAGGCGGTCACTCATGTCTGACGCATTTTTTCGTCAATTTAAAATTGTTGGGGAATTTTGTAAATATTTATGTAGTTTCTTTCGAGCCTCAACTAATAGATTGTGAGAATATTTAAAAGAGCAAAGTTGTATATGATATTTTAATTATTCTCTGAACGAGAATCTACGAAGGATCTGCTTCGTTTAAGAAATCATAACTTCTGCGATCTTTGTTAAAAAAAGGAAAAAATTTGCCTTTATTATTTCCTTAAGAAAAGAGAGAGGGCTTCATATTTCCTTGATAATTAACAAAAAATAGGTCGTTTATTACAGTATCTTGCAAAAGTCGAATTAATTTGTCATGTGAAAATGGTGTATTTTTGTGTAAGAAAAGAGAAATAAGAAACACGAGAAGCACCAGAAATCAGAAAAGAAATATACATCCGTAAAACATTAATTAATCTTTCTCGCGTTTGTCTAATTTAACGGCCTCGTTAAGAAATTCAAAAATATTATATTAAGGAAACTATATTAAAAATGCTACATTAAAAATTACGTTAGATACAATAAAAAATAACTTTTAAAAAACTATTCAAATATATGATATATAAAGAAAATCAAATCTTAATTTATTTAAAATCGCTAATTATAAATAAATATAACTTCAAATACCAATGCCTGGACACTAATAACACCGGTACTTAACTGTGAACACTTTTATTGTGTGTTTTAGTATTTAAATACAAATATTTAAATTTTCAATATAGAGAAAGAGAATATATATTAAATATATACATATATTCTAAGTTGGAAGCTTAAATATTCGTATTCAGAAGCCAAAACGATAAGAATGTACAGAGTTACTAATACAGTGTTATTAGCGTCATTAACCAGCGTTATTTTTGTCCAGGCACTCTACATAAAAACTACACGTAAGTTGAATATAGTGGTTCATTTAAGTCCAAGATCGACTTTCTCAGGCTGATATTTAGACAATATCGAGCGAGTTTTATCGCTACTGAGCCTCAAGTGCCTTTGCTGCACTAACTTTTTGTTGAAGTACACATAAAACGCTAGAGATTTCGAGGTAAGGAGAAAGGCGAAGTTATTAAAGATATCCGGACAGGAATGACTCCCTATTTACTTTAAGAGTTAATACGCGGTTTCAGCGAGAAACATGCTTCGCCATGCGTCTCGGCTTCCCTTCTTCCTCTCCTTTCTATTCTTTTTTTTTCCTTCTTTCTGTTTCAATCTCCCCTTTTTCATTCGGGAGAAAGAGGGCGGGTGGGAGGGGGAGGGGGCGGAGAGGGCCAATAAATCTGACAAAACGGTTCCTTCAAATACGCTGCCTTAATCCGGTACCTACCTAAATCAAACCGTAAATCACGATTGTACTCGTGAGCCCGTACTTCGTGTTGCCGGAAGAGCAAGAGATAAGATGGACCGTGCATTTGAAATTGCTTAAAGTTTAGAGGGAAGTTCGGTTTTTAAAAGAAGTGCTCCCACGGCGCTTGCTATTGAACGATTACGCGAGGACGCCGTGTGCCCCTTTAAACGCCGCTTCAACTTCGAGCGAAACTTCTCCCCGCGATCGCGTGCTGCAACGCGCGTGTGTTTGCCGCGCGTCGGGTTTGAACGACGCCGCGAGCTCTGCCGAGTGTATAAAAAGTCATTACCGTAAAAATTCCGAGATACAAAGCCTCTATAGTCGGCCAATGAAGGGATTAACTCGCCGCCCTCCTCCCGCGCAGCGTCACAGGCTCGTTTAAAGACCGATATTTCTCGACAGTTAACGCCGTCTCGTCACCACGACGGCGGGCCCTTCGTGATAGCAGCTTTAAAAGAACGTACGCGTACGGACGCCGTCGATTTCCCGCCGTATCCGATGATGTAACCGAGCCAGCCTCCGTCGTCGACTCCTCTTGGCGTCGGGGCGCTCTTTTAGGCGCCACGATGGCTACCCCGGGGTTACACGACCTCGCGAGAGGTCGATATCTCGCACGCTTCACGGCATTTCGGGTTACCGCCGAACGCAAGGGAGACGCGAGGGCGTTCGAAAAAAATGAGAGAAAGAGACGGGAGGAAGGGAAGAAGGAGAGGAAGCAGTGCCTCTGATGATTAACCAACTAATTAATTAATTTAGTGCAGAATGGATAATGAACTAATGTCGATCGATCGAAATTCGCGCGTGCAATGACATTCTAATACGTAATATTAATGACGTATTGTTTATAGAGGATGTGCAAATAACACAATAGTCTAGAATAGTCATCATTACGATCACATTGTTACGGCAGTTCGTTGCAGTAGATGCTGTTATCGCTGTTAATAGGGATAATGAGTCGTGCGGTAATTATGCAAACGACGAGACGGCAGGTCAAGAGAGGAGAGGGGACGCGACGTAATGCAATACGATAGGATATTTATCGTTATAGTTTTACCATTTTCGCGTACGCGCGCCGCGCGACGTATGTATATCGGGTGTCCCGCTAAACGTATCGTGAACGATGGATCACGTGGGTGGTACATGTCAATGTAGCGAAACGAGTAGCGGCGGACATCGCGAAAAATGCTCGCGCGCTACACGGCACGTGAATATTCGCGTTTGCATATCGTGGCGCATCTATCAGGCTATCTGCCGGGCCGCACAAAAAGCGCTTCCGCGCTGACGAATTGCACCTGAAAAATTGTACACTGCGCGAGCGCGATTCCCGGTCGAGATAAGATAGATGGGCGCGCTATTGAACGCGAAGATACACTTTCTTAGCCCGCGTCGGCTGGTTCCTGCGTTATCCCGCAAAATTCAAGATCTCCCCCTCCCCGCCTCCCGCCGTTTTGCCGACGCGACATTTTTCTTATCGCAACGCCAGAATCAGCCGAGCGTCGCACGTCGTCATGTTCACGTGTGAAAATTACGTCCTGCCAATTATTGTTTCCTTTTTCCTTCCTTTTTTCGAGACGGTTGTATGCTTCCCCGGCCAAGTGGCGCCAAGTTCCGTCGCCGTTCGCACGATCCAATTAACCGCTAATTAAGAGAGCGCCAATTAACAAGTACACGGTAACACATCGCGCAGTAACGAAGGTCACTTCGTCGTCGCTCGCCTTTACACCGTCGCCAGCAAATGCGACAGAGACAAGGCGTGGGCACATTATCGGTGTATTCGTCTCGTTTGATCGGAAACTTCGTCGTAGCAGATAGATAGGTGTACGTAAATTTGGCGGCAACTTTGTGCGCTAGTCAATATGTAAAGCTCGCGTCTCTGTTATGAGAGTGGTTCATGCGCCACTTATATTTATCATATAGAAAGACGTCATAGAAATGCGAAAGAAACACGGAAAGGATCACTAAAGTTTGCTCAAAACAATATATCATGTAACACGCAATACGGAAATCTGAGTGCAACTTTCAGTAAATTTGTTGTTGCACCTATATATCAAAGAAGATACAATACATTGTTGTACGATGTATCAAACTCAATGATTATAATTCAATATTATATTATTCAATAATATTGTACTATCAATATTATATTATCAATAATATTGTATTATTATTTTTCGATAATAATTATTCGATATTATATTTGTTTCATAAATGTAATTTCAAAAAATTATAAAGTTTCTAAGCTTGTCATACAGTTAGTAATTTAAGAGCAACTTTACTAGTCGATTTACTGACGAGTATTTAATATTCACATAAAATGACGAAATAGAAATACGAAAAAATTATCAAAATTGTTCAAAACAATATATTATATAATATGCGATACGATAATCTCAGTACAATTTTTAATAAATTTGTTACTGCACCAATACAAAAGTTTACATTTTTGCATGATGTGAATTTAACGATTCATTCAATGCAGCGTATTTGTCTCACGTAAATGTAATTTTAAAAAATTGTAAAGTTTTGAGACGGTCGTTTCGGGATTCTTCTCCGCCCTAGCATCAAATTTCACCGCTTCTCGCACGATCCAATTAACCGCCAATTTACGTCAATTTACAAGAGCACGGTAACGTATCGATTGTTTGATATCATAATAATCATGAAAGTCTACCTGGGCTTGTCGTCGACGCCCCAGATAGACAAGTGTACGTAAATTAGGCAGCAACTGTACTAGACAATCTGCAAAGATTGCGCCTCTTATGTGAGTGATTCATATAACACTCATATACAAAGATAATTTTACAGTAAAAGTTACTATAGAATTTTATAAACAAGAAATAGATGAATATTTTGTAGTAATTGATTATCCTTTCATTTTGTAGTATTATTTATATTTTAGGAATAGAATTGTGTTACTAGAGAATTTGCTATGTTTCTAGCGAAATTTGCTACTCTTTTAAAATGAATCAATGAAAACGCTTCTGATTGAATCAGTAAAAAGGAGTGTTTCACTGACAATCCGTTATCATTCACCAATTTTATTATGTTACAAATCTTAATCAATTTCTTGCACTTGTTCATGAAGGATTGTTCTTTAATAAATTAATTGCACTAAATATGAATGTGATCTCAAAAACTGTTTATCATACGTTAGGTTTTCGAGAAAATAGGGCTTTAAGTCTCCTTCGTTCCCAACAAAAAGGATGAAATACTGTCACAGATTTATATAACAAGTAGCAAAATTTGTATCTAAAAGAATGTCTGGGTAAATTTCAATTAGGAACAGGCTCAGGAAATAATAAAAATTATAAAAAAAGAACACCTCATTCGTCCATATCGTACATACCACTCTTGAGGGATTGAAATTGCAAAAACAATCTAGGACTAAGTAAAACAATTATATATCCTGCAGAATAGGATTTTGATTATATTTTTGTTATGTAGACAAAGATATAATGAACTTTAATAAAGGGGTTTTCGTGTTCGCTGATTCTGATTTTAACGTCATTTATAACTGAAAGTTGCGGATAGATATTTATGAGGATGGCTTCTACAAAGTTGCACTTTAAACTTCTGTCTTTATAAAATAAAGTTTAAGCTCCAATTTCAGACCACTTCGAAGTTGTTAACATGTCTGGTTCATGCGTTAAAAATATATGAAAATGGTCGTACAAAGCTCTATTTTCTTAGAATCCTGGAAAGTAATGTTGGACGTAATGAACAGTTTTTGAGGTTATATTCGTATTCAGCGCTCCCGATTTACTAAAGAAAGATATATTATTCTTGATGAGAAACATGCGATATCTTGTAATATGTTTTCAGCAAAGACACTTCCGCCATACTGGTTCGTTTTATATCTAACTGATTTTATAATAAAATTGCTCGTCTTATGACTCACTGACCAATGAAAGTAAGAAATTTCGCAACATTTTGCAGAAATTTGCTATGTTTCAAACGAAATTTACTATAAACCGAAATAATAGAAAGCTTCTTGAATAGAGTTAACTAATAGTGAGATATTAACGGCACATAAGGAGCAAGCATGGATGTTTTAGTGCTATTAAATACTAATATTACTTTTTAATATTAATATGATTGTGGGAGGATAAAATTGTCCAGTATGTTAAACGCACCTATCGAAATTTTTTCTTCGATTATCGTACGCGGAGAATCAACCTTCCATACTTAAACCGATCCTTAGTCCCAATATTTAAAAAATTGGGACAATTTTATCCTCCCACAATCATATTAATATTAAAAAGTAATATTAGTATTTAATATAAGACATCCGTGCTTGCTCCTTATGTGCCATTAATATCTCACTATTAGTGAAATTTACTATATTTTTCAGCAAGACAGAACTTACTGACAGCCTATTCCTGCACTAAAAACGTGAAATTGAGAAGAATTTATATGAAAAAAGGAACTATATATTCTTCTTATATTTTTATTGCATAGAATGACAAAATAGGAATACGGGAGAAATGCGGAAAGAATGATCAAAGTTTGCTCCAAACGACGTGACATCTAAAATGCAATATGAAAATCTTTTGATAAATTCGTTGCTACACCAACATAATAAAAATTTACATCATTTTATGATGTAAGTTTAATTATTAATTCGATACACATTATATTTTCCTCCCAATATAATTAAAAAGTATAATTGTAAAGTTTCCATTATCGATTGTTTCACGTCGTGATAATTAAAAATGATAAAAGTCTATCTGGTGTGCTTCGCGCGGCTACGTGGGCGACGACGTGGGCTCTATAAGACGTGAGAGGAGGTGTAACTCCCAGCGAGTCAGCTGCTAGCTGCACCAAAAGTGCGCCGGTAGTAATGTCCGGCGATTTGTCACCGGGACGATTAGTAATCGTTTGTCAGGCCGGCTTTATATATCTCTCTCTCTCTCTCTCTTGCTCTTTCCTTCTCTTTGTACACGGTAAACACAACTAACTGCCATCTTATTCAAATGAGAACGAGGGTGCGCCTCGCGGCCCCGCGACAACCAACCTCGATGCCCATCCGCTCTCGTCTCGTCTCGAGACTCCGCTCGCCTCTCCTCTCTCCTTCCCCTCTCCTTTCCCCCTCGTTTCGCTCCTCCATCACCGTGAACGGTAGCATCGCGCCACCCGCCCCCGAGATTTCGTGGTACATATTGTACATGCACACATACACCATGAAAATCGTGACCCACTCCATTAATCATGCGGTATAATTCCCGCCGCCCTTTTTTTGCACCGTACGCCGGCCTCGCGCGCACAGCCGGCAGCAGCCAGCTCGACGGCCGTTTCCTTGTCGACGATGTAGGTCGGGACAATTACTCCGAGATTGGCCGACGAGCAGCCAGCGGCTGGCTCTCTGGAAAAAATCCGGTGAATTTCATTCGCTGAATTATGACGATCACGGAATGCATGGATGTGCGCGAATTGCCTTGGCAGAGAAAGAGAGAGAGAGGGGGCGGGGGAGGGAAGAGAGAGAGAAAGATCCCTCGTTATATCGCGAATAATCGACGATGGTTGTCGATTGGTAACGTTAAAAAAACAAACGACGTGATAATTTTCCCGAAGGATACGGCTGTGTACTTCCGTACGACGTAAATGATCGTCGCGTCTCTATGGGTGGTTGTTATTATTATTGCGCTTACTATTGATGCCTAACCGGCCGAAACAAAAGCGGATTTAATCGGCAGTTACGTCGGCGATCAGCACGTATTTACATCGACCCGCCGGTTATTATTTCACCGTGCTCTGCAATACGATTCGGTCGAAGGGGTGAGGAGCGCTGAAGGGAGAGAGAGGGGGAGGACCGCGGCTTTGCAACACCGTAAAACGGCCGGACGCGGTATTATCGGAAACGCCCATTCATCACTACGTGATGAGTCGTCGATAAATGAATTTAATCCGATGAATATTGAATTTCATTATCTTTTATATTAAGCGACGCACACACATACACACGCGCGCGTGTCAAAACGAAGATGGACTCACATGTACGTGCGTTTACGCGCGTGTGTGTGTATATATATATATATAATATTTCGCATATATATAGAGGAATCTAATATCTTCCCAGAGTTTCTCCTCGCTGACTCGATCACACATTCGGAATTAGACGCGCGCGCGCAACCTTCGGCATCGAATCGAATCTAATTTCTGTCTCTCACGTGTGAGACAGAAATTAGATTCGAATAGTTTCCAACGAGCAAGGAGAACGCGGTCCCTCGGATATCTCGCCGTGTATTACCATTTCCATATCCGTTGCGTCTAAACGCCGCCGTTTAGAATGGCTGTCGCGCGCGTGTTTGCCGGGTTAGCGAGCGAAGGGAGTCTCGTTGGTGAGACAACACTCCCATTTCGGAGTCATAGGGACATTCTTGCGCCCGGGGCGTAGGACGGCGGCGAGATAGATGGACTGTAATCGCGAGGTTAAGATTCCTGGCCGTTTGTCTTCGGCGCGATTGCTCAGCAACCCGCGAGTTTATAGAAGGACAAGTCGCGCGCGCCGCCGTATATAACTGTATCTGCCAGGAGTCTGGCGCCGCACCGTCTCCTCTCTGAGAGAAAGAGAGAGAGAGAAGGGGGGATTGCTTCTGCATGATGCGGTACGACTAGGGAGAACTACTGTGCGAGTGTCGCGGCGGCACGCATTCCCCGTGTTTCACTCTCGCAGTAGCGGAGGAAAACAATTACGTTCCGTTCGTAGCGAGATGTTGAATAAAGTGGAGCATCCCGATGAGATGATACCCGCGGTATAACGTAACGTAACGACCGCGAGAAGGAGCCGAGCCTCATTAGAGGTCGCACAGGTTCGCGGGAGGTCGCGAAGCTAAGGACAGTAAAATGAACGGCACATACAGAGTGTCTGAATTTAGATGTCCGACCTTGTATACGGATAGAACCCATTATATATAAGTTCAGTAAAAAGATCTACTATTTTTAAACGGTAGTTATCGAGATATTAACGAAAGAAAATTGGTCGATTGATGCACGCGTTCCACAATCGTCGTTTCCAAAAAACGATCTTAACCGACATCTGCAATGAGAATTTAAGCCATAAGACTTAAGTTTCAAGCCTTAAGCTGTAAAAATTGATTAATCACAATCGATTATTTTCCTCAAATTTGACTGTTACTGATCAATTTCTTTGGCTTAAGGCTTAAGTAAAGCTTAAGTGTAAAAGCCATTCTGCAATTGCGTAAGCGTAGTTGTGAACATAAGAGCCAACCAATCAGAGTGTTTCATTCATTGATTTCGCTTCATTCTGATAGGATGTCGTAATCACTTACATCTACTTACGACCACACAATTGTAGAATGGCCTTTATGACTTAAGTTCTCGTTATAGACACCTCTTTACATTACACGTGACGACATGCAGCGAGTGCAACTCATTATCCCCACTCCGCGGCTCATATCAGTATGGCTGCTCCGGCCACGTGGTCGCTGATTCATTCAACTTGGAAGAGAATAGCATGAATAGATATGTAGAATAGATCGAGCATTCTTATTGGAGCGCTGAAGCCGGGATCTAAAGATATGTTAACAGAGATGCTTTCTCTGCCGTACAGTATTCTAGGAGGAGCAGTGTGGGGGAACAGAAGATTGAGTGAATATAGTGAAGGAAAGAGAAAAATAATAGATATCTCATATTATGTATATGTGCGTAAGAAGATACGTAAATAATACACACACCCGTGTATGCGCGCGTTCGTATAATATACACACAAAGGATGTATCATATTCTTCATCTTGTCTTATTTTGAAAAAATATAGCAATACTCAACTATTTTTATCCATTGAGATATATTTTAGACATTTTTTTTCATATTTTAATGATATAATTACACTATGTATAAGATTCAACAAGTTATATGGACAAGTTAACCTAATAATCATGATTACTTCTCCTCACTAACTATACATAATTAGACAAGGAAAGCATCTCATTATCTCTATTACCTATTCTTGCTAATACTTCAGTCCTCCAATGACAATACTTAGTCTACTTTACGTGACTCTGATGAAAACAAACATGATGAGCCAGCACAAGGGCCGAGCCGACGCTTGATATCGATGTCGTGAATTTAAACTGCTGTAAGTCGCTAATGAGTTGACCCAGTGACTTGAAATAGAAAGCAATCTCTTTAGCACGCATCTATGCTATTCTTTTATTAACCGTTTGAAGGAGTCAAGTGTGGGGTTAACGTAAACGTGCTTACACGAGTAACTTCTTTCATTCACCATAGAATTGCTCAGACTCCTATCTTCTTTATTGTTTGTCTCGTTTATTATAATAGCGATGAGATCAATGTCGTTATTGTGGGTTGAAATATAGAAATAATTGTCGTGATGATCTGCAAAATGGAGAGAACTTTTTTGTTCAATTTCACGAGGTCTACCCGCACACGTGGGAGACAGTGAGGAACGCGTGAACATGCACTGTCTTAACAGAACTAATTTCGCACTCATTACGTAATTGGAGCGAATTCGATAAATACGCGGAGAAGGAGAGAGAGAGAGAAAGAGAGAGCGCATCCAAGGGTTGCGTGCATAAGTTAAAGCGCTCCTTACGAGAAGCAGGCGAAGTCATTAGAGGTGCAACGCGAAGGGATGTAACGGCAGATATTATACAATATCGGCACGAACCGATTCCCGAGTCGCTCTCTGATAATGAATCGGGGCAGATAATGAGTCGGTGCTGATAATGCGCGTTATCGATCGATTTATTGCGATCTCGGGTTTCTTTTCCGGCGGATTCAATGGCTGCGAAGCGAACGAACGAACGAACGAACGAACGAGTGAGTGAGCGAGCGAGTGAGTAAGTGAGTGAGGAAATGAACGAGCACGAGCGAGGGCCGGCAATGTCTCGTAATTCAAGCACGTAGAAACGCCGCTGGATTCTCTCTCCTGTACGTGCTTTTTAAGTTGCACATCGCACAGTAAAAGTAGCGAGCGCACACGCCCGCGCCGCTGCTTTTCGCTCAGCACGAAAACACGAACTTTCTCTTACGGGCTGCGCGATATGCAGTTGTAGAATTGATTGTTCCCCCTTCTCGCGTGTGTGCCTTTGAAGTCTCTAATTGCGTGGGACGAGCTCGCGATTTGTTTGTTTGCTCACATACGCTTATATTCTCGTCGAGATCGAACTGGCTAATTGACGCGGTAGATGGGAGTGATATTGCAGATCGACTCGAGATAAAGTATACACGCCTTCATTAAAAGGACCCGCGCGATTAAATGTATTATGCATTAAATGTATTATGCATCTCTCTTTCTCTCTCTTTCTTTCTCTCTCACGATACTGCGAAAGTAATGCTCCCTGAATGCGCTCTAGAGGCCCTCTCTCGCCGTTGTGCGCAATGATGCATTAGCTGGCTCGTTGCATATGAAACTGACTCGTTTTTGCGGATTAAAACTGACGCCAGCGAGGTTTAAATAAAAATGCACGCCGATGAGCTCGCGGCTCCTTTGTCGAGCGCGAGCGCATCTCGTTGGGAATTACCGGTAATAACGAACACGCGTCCGTCATATTGCCGTGGTTTCGTTCCTTTTGTTTCGCTCTCTCGTTTCGCATTTGTTGTGCCGAGAGAGGTGGATAGATATACGAATGCATTTATTATCACTCTAGGGCCTTGCCTTCCAAATGCATCCACAAGAAAGCAACACTTACAAAAGTTACAGTGGTTATACGTTATGGATACAATTTACATAGGGTAAATCACCCAATTATTTACATTACTTTTATGCATTGACATTCTGGGAAAATCTGGTTTTCCTTGCGACCATACACAGAGGAATATAAATCTACTGCTGAGAAGAGCAGTTGTAGTCAATTTATTCTTCTTCTGTTTATGTTTCACACAGAATAGTTTTAAAATATACTCATCGTAAACTTAAGGGGAAAGCTTATTGTTATGTACTTAAAGAAAACAAAAAAGGAATTCATTCTGCTTACAAAAATATTATAAAACTCTATCGAAGAAAAAGTTTAATTTAAGATTCTTGATTGAAATGTTAAGCTTATTTAGATTCAGAGTGTTTTTTTAATAAATCTGATGCTTATAATGAAATTATATAAATTTACAGATACATAAGCTTATGAAATATTTGAAACAAATAACATTTACTTAAATGCAGTATGTACCTGTGTGTTTTTATAATTCTTTCTTTTGCTGATTTTGTCTTTTGCTTGTATTTTCTTATTGCTAGATGCTTTGTTATAATTATTAATCATTTTATATGTTGTACTCTTATCACTGTGTATTCGAAGGGATTTTTAGTCTAAAGTTCAATAAATTTATCTTCTATTTTTTTTAATTATATCACAACAAAGAAACGTATCATCCTATTGCTAAGAAAAACGATTTAGTGTTTTGCTTTTTTTGCTTTTTTAAAATAATACTTATTTTCAACATAGAATGTTGTCTTTATAGCAGTTTTAAAATGTACACATCATTTTAATTTAATGTTCTTGACTGAAACTTACTAGGATTTCGAATTGTTTCGGAGAAATCTAATAACATTCACAACTAAATGCTTATGACGAACTTATGATAGATTTGCGGACATATAAACTTGTGAAGTAACATTTATTTGAATGCAGTATGTATTTTCCTGTACGCAGCATTGTAGTTCAACTTTTTGCCTGCATTCTACGATTCTCAAAGGAACCTTCACAACTAAAATTGTAGACAATAGATATCCTGGTTGCAGAGGAAAACTAAATTTTTTAGAATATTAACGACTAAGAGAGATATGAATAATTGGAGTTTGAACGTTCAAACCATGCTGTTAGAAAGGTGCGGTACTATTTAATTTTCTAATTTTGGTTGAAGTATTATTTACTACAATTTACAAAGGGAAAAGAAAAAAATAGAGAGAGGAGAGAGAGAGAGAGAGAGGGAGGAAGCATGTCAAGCTCTCTGAGGTCTAGCGTTTCAATCTTGCACCGATCGATTCCTCGATTAGTCAATGATGACTTTCAATTAAGCGACGGACAAAGGTCTCGTTTACAACGATGTGACGTGTGTCGGTACGTTAATGATTCATCGATCGTTAGCAGCGGACTGCGCGACATCGACAGAACCAGCTCTGCTCTTAGCAGACGACGTCTTCTGTCAATTTGAGTCCCCCAGTTGATCGTGCGGTTAACTCACGACTGTGTTGGTCAGTTATGAGCAGCAGCTGCTATTGCGTTTACATATCACGACTCTCTCTGTCTCTCTCTGTCTCTCCCTCTCTCTTGTTGATTGTTCTTACGTGCTTCTCTCTGCAAAAACCGGCTCTTTCTTTCTTGGCGTTGCTCTCGCTATCGATCTGCCTCACGTCGATACCGAATTCGTGTCGTTGCGTCATAAACGTTTTCGATAAACATAAAACGTAGCCGTTCTTGATAGTTTTCAGATGGAAAACTGCCGGTACACCACGTGACACGTGTTGACTCGCCATTTTAGCCGAGTTGCATTCAAAGATATTATTATTAAAAAACCAGGCCCGCGAGATACTTGAAGCAACGGACAAAGCGTGAAAGTTATAACCGTAGCAAGTTACAAAGTACGTCAACGTAAAGCTCTTTTTCTGTCTCACTCTCCTCCCCCCTCTCTCTCTCTCTTTCTCTCTTTCTCTCTCTCTCTCTGTTTCTTTCTCTCTGTTCTCCCTTCCTGTCTCTTTCTCTCTTTTTCAGCACTTGAGGAGACTGTGTCCCAGAACGCAAATAAATTATACTTCTCTCTTTCTCCCTACTCTTCCTCTCTTTCTCTCTCTCCTCTCCTGTCTCTCTCTCTCTGAGCTATCTCCCTGTAACCGACGTCGCTAGGACACACTAGCTAGATCTAACATCTCCTGTCAATTCGGCTTTACGGATTATTACAGCACGATTGCGTACAACCGTTTGCGCGCGACGTGTCGCCGGGTACGAGACAGAGGTGGGAGAGCGGGGGAGGTGTTGGCGCCAAGGAGCGCGACGTCTGCCGGAAATTGTAGACGTCGTCGAATCGCGTGCAGCCGGAAGGTGCGACTGACAGTACCTCGGACCCATAATGCAGCCGGAGGTTGCTGTCTTTCGTGCCTGCGTGGCTGCGAACTTACGTTCGGCGGGCGCGACGCTCCTCGCAGCTGCATTTCCCGTGCAAACTGCGCCGGACGTTCGCTCGAACTTTCGAAAATCGCGTGTAATTATCCAGCGATCGATCCGCGGCAGGGGAACGTTTAGCTCGCGAGACCGACATAACGAGCTGTAACCGGCAAAGGAACAGCAGGATCGGAAGCGCGAGAGACGCGCGAATTCGGAGTCGTTCCATCGCATGAACATTCCTGTTTCATCGTATATCCTCCAGAATACAATCAATATATTCTTCACTGAATGTTATACTTGTAAATGATATATCAATTATAAACTTAATATAATAATAATAACTTTAGGGTATATATATGTGGCACACACTGCAATCAGGAAAATCTCGCTGAAAGGTTCAGTTAACAGTAGCGGCTGTTACTATTATTGATGCTGCTTGCAAACACAGATAGTGTCATCGCGCGCAAGGCGCATGGAAGCTGTAAATTCCATCGCCGCAAACGCAGAAAGTTAGATTTGATACAGCATAGGGGAAACCGGATCTAGTTGGTCCAGTTTAGCCTCAAGGGATACGTCGGCAATGTGCTTTGTTTTGTATTTATCGTGAGGAAAAGAGTGGAAACGAAATTGCAAAATGTCTCTTTTAGGATACACTTTCCCCTGGGTTTCATTAAAATCGGAATAATTTTAATCGAAATAATAAAACATTTCAAAAATAGAACTTGATTTAGTAGCAGCCAAGTATATTTTCGAGCGTTTCGAAATTGACTATTAATATTCTCCATCGTGAGTGCAACGTACTTAAGTGACCTGTTATTATATACCAGGTATGTATAAACATGAAACCGGAATTTTTATATAGAAAATATACGTTTATTGTATGAAAATGATAAAAAATATTTTATTCGAAGTATTGCCCATCGCTAGCTATACATTTTTCCCACCTGTCTGACAATTTGGGGATGTCACGCCAAAAAAACTGTTACTCTTTTGAGGCAAACCAGTCATCGAGCCATTTTCGTACATTTTCGTAAGAAGTGAAGCGCTGCTTAGCAAGTGCGTGTTCCATCGATGCAAATAAATAGTAATCGGACGGAACCAGGTCTGGTGAGTAAGCCGGATGCGAAAGTATTTCCCAACTAAACGCCTTAATCGTTTCCTTGACCAGTTTTGCTGTGTGTGATGGTGCATTATCATGAAGCAAAATCACTTTGTGTTGCCTTTTTTTATATTCTGGTCGTTTTTCACGCAAAGCTTGATTCAAGTCGATCATTTGTTCTCGGTAGTGTTCAGTATTAACAGTTTGGCCAGGTTTTAGCAGCTCATAATAGATCACACCCTTCTGATCCCACCAAACACAGAGCATTGTCTTCCGTCCATAACGATTTGGCCTTGCAGTCGATGTCGATGGTTCGCCTGGAGTTACCCATGATCTTTTACGCTTAGGATTCTCAAAATATATCCACTTTTCATCGCCAGTCACAATTCGATGGAGAAATGACTTTCTTTTGTACCTGGCGAGCAGCATTTCGCAAGTGGTTTTTCGGTTTTCCTGCTGTCATTCATTCAGTTCATGTGGAACCCATTTTCCCATCTTCTGGATCTTTCCCATGGCTTTCAAACGTATGGAGACGGCTTCTCGTGTCACATTTAATTGATCCGCGAGTTATTGTTGCGTTTGAGTGTCATCCTCATCCAACAATGCTTGCAATTCGCTGTCTTCAAACTTTTTCGGTGGTCTCCCACGTTCTTCGTTTCTCACGTCAAAATCGCCACTTTTGAATTTTTTAAACCACTCAAAGCACTGTGATTTACCAAGAGCATGCTCACCGTAAGCTTCGACAAGCATTCGATGCAGTTTTCTTCAAATGGTAACAGAAAATCAATGCTGTTCGCAAATCGTAGTTTCCAGGCACAAAATTCGACATGTTCAACGCTATTACAAACTATGCTGTTGTATGAAACTTATATTGTTGTGAGTTGAAAATCTTTATCAGAGATGTCAACAAGGAAATGGCGCCAATGACGCGGTTTGACGGTAACTACATTGACAGCTAAGGCCATCTATGGGCAAATTCCGGTTTCATATTTACAGACTTGGTAGAGTGAAGTCTCCTGGATGTGATATGATACACTGGTTCTGGTGATAAAAGTAATTTTCATTCATAAAATGATTGAAATCGTGCATATGAATAGACGAAATCAAGTTGACCACTATTTAGTTTTAAGGGCTGACAGAGTTACGGAGACTTCTCATAGAGAACCCGGAATTACTAATCATGATGCATATTTGATATGTGGCCTTCTGACCCTGAATTGCCAGCCAACTTAGTACTAGATGCCATGTTGCAACATATTTATATTTCACTTATTATAGAAAAAAATGTACAGTTTGCAGGATCGTTGCATAAATATATACAGGAAAATTTTCTCTATCATGTTTGTATAGTTTGTACAGAGTTCATGATAATTAGTTGTCTGAGTAGTTGGAACTTCTAAATTCTGAAAAATATAGCATCTTGCCATGGTCTCTCCTACATGGAAAAAACAATTCTGTTGGTGCAACCGAATTTTCGGTTGCTCAGGAATCAAACGAAACCTCGGCTGTAAGAACAGAAAAATTCCTTTATGAAGCTTCTGTATAGTCAATTGTTCTCAGTTGTCTCAACCGAGTTCTAATATCGTTGAATATTCAGACGAATATTTTCGGTTGCGACATATTAGTTGGAAATATTAGTTTTCATAACAGAAATATCGCTTCTGATCATCTAATTTTCAGTTTCCTGTTTGGTTGCACAAACTAAAATTTTTTTTGCGTGTATAATGGATTTATACTCTACACAGCTTGTATAGTCTTTTTTATTTTTACTGTTATTGGGCCAAACCGGCGAACTAAAAGACGAAAGTAAAAATGGCAGTAAAATGGCATTGTTTCTATTGAAAGTCCGCTAAAAGTGAATATTCATTGATCATCGGAAAAACACTATTTTTACTAATTCAAGCAGTAAAATTTTTATTGATTCATTGTAAGAGATATTTGAGATATTCTTTTGAAGTTATATTTGAGAATACCTCTCTTGCAAGAAATATTACATATTCCATGAGGAAAGAAGAGTTTTTGCGCTAGATCCAATTTCGACCTATTTTGGATAATCCAATCGACGCGACGTACGGTAACTCAAGGGCTGAAAAGGCGTGAAATAGCGTGCCGTGCGGGAACTTCTAACAGCGGCATTTTAATGCAGATGAAGCACCGCTGTTGATTCTTATGACGTGTTTGTAAAAGCGCCATCGCACGGTGACGTATCGAAATTATATCAGAGCAATCGTTATTGTAATAAGGAAGTCGCTTGAGTGACGGGAGTAATTGACTTACATCAATACCCGTCTGGCAACGCGGATCAAGCTCGCTGCTACAAACGGATAGCTTTGCGAGCGACACGGATTCGGTTGAGAGAGCGAAACGAAACGGAGAATAGTAGATATATAGATTGATCGAGACACGAGATGCGGAATTGACCGTGGGTCATTTAAATGCCGCGTCCCCAAGTGTCTCGCAGTAAGGGAGACTGGAGTTGTATGGCCTCAGTGGTATGTTGCTTATGTACTTCTTTTTAATATTTATCTTGACAGAAATAGTAGATACAAAATCGCGAAATAGTCCTTTTAAAACATAAATACTTTTCCTTGAGTTTAATTAAAGTCGAAATAATATTACAGTTAAGAGATAGAAAAAACTGACTTAGTAATAGCAAAATAAATCTTTAAGCTTCTCGAAATTTTTCATTAATATTTTCCATTATGACTGAGAATAAAATTAAGTAATGTGTTACTATCCAAGTAGGAATTTACTACTGGCATCAAAGTGGCCCAGTACCGATTTATGGTAAATGTTACTGGCAAAGTATAAAGTATCAATGCCTAGACATATATATAACATTGGACATTCTAATTGATTTGGATTACATTTTAAAACATCCTCTTTGAGGAAATATTTTACTGAAAATCTATAATTCACGTTACACACACATATACTATGGATCTTCAGTAAAATTTTCCTCAAAAAGAAAATTTTGAGATGCAATCCTGATCCTTATAAATATAAACATACATATACATATATTAAAGATACAAATACCTAAGTAGAAATTTACTACTGGCATCAAAGTGGCCGAATACCGATTTATGGTAAACGTTACTGGCTTAATACCAGATGCCAGTACGGGTTTAATATTGGTGTAATACTGGGATGATAGAAAAGGGCCAGTATCGGAAAACAGTACTGTCACAGTACCGAAAATCAGTACTATATCAGTATAAAAAAGGTATTGATTCCTAGCACTGAGAAAGTACTTATTTCCAATACTGGGCCAGTATCGATTCCTAGTAATTTTTATTATTTATACAATTGTTAATATCACAACTATATAGTATGCAAAGAAATAGTATGCAAACCCAGTATACGTACGGTACGACTATCCAGTACCTAACCTTAGTACGGAGTCAGTACTAATAATACAGCTTTTTTATATTAGGCCCAGTACTGATCCAGTATCGAAACCGGACATCCGTTTTTCGGTATCGACCCAGTATCGGGCCATTTTTCCGTACTGGCGAAACGTACACGATTCCTTGGGTAGTTAGAATGAGATTTCTTGCAAGTGTATAATAAACTGTTTTTTGTAATAAATGCATTTTCCATTCATAAAATGATTGAAATAGAGCATATGGGCGGACGAAGTAAAGTTGGCCCATGATTAAGGGCCGGCAGGAAGGCTTTGAAACGCAAAGACTCTGAAACTACTAATCAGAATACATATTTTATATGTGGTCTTCTTATCCTGCGCTATTAGGCAACTGAACTCGGTATCAAAGCGAGTTGGCTATGTTGCTACATGTTCGTATTTTAATTATTACAAAACATAATATATGGTTAAACAAAGTCGTGACGGACATTGATACAAAGAAAAAAGTTGCCTCTATCGTGTTTATACAATCAATGTTTATACAATCATGTTTATACAATCAATTACAACGATTAGTCATCTGAAAAGTACACTGAGAGAAATTATTCGATAAGAAATTAATAAATGGATATTTCCGATCAAAATACCGAATTTTTATATCCGATCAAAAAACATCCGATGAGAAACATAATTTTTTGATAGATTTATTTGATAAAATGCCATTATGATCGGAAGTAAAAATTAAATTAAATTTACTCAAATATCCTGATCGGATATAAAAATTAATCAGTATTTTGACCGGAAATACCCGTTTATTAATTTTTTATGGGATAATTTCTCTCAATGTAACTTCGAAATTCTAATACATTCTGTCAAAAAAATATCGGGAATTGTCGATTTAAACTGCCCGCGCTAGTCGAAGGTATAAAAATTTTTTTCCCAGGTTGATACAACTGTCCTTAATTATGATGCCAAGTTAAAGTGGAATCTGTCAACCAGTGTGTTTACAACAGCTGGTTAAGTCAGTCGATGTCAATAGTGCGTGCCAATTTTTATAATGAGTGAAAATATTGAACAAAGAATTTGTCTGAAATTTTATGTTGCGAACGAAATTTCGTGTGCTGATGCATTGAAGATGTTACAGAAAGCTTATGGTCATTCAGCACTATCAAAAACCCGTGCATATGAGTGGTACAAAGGAGGGTCGAGAAGTCGTCGAAGACTTGCCTCGTTCTGGACGCCCGTCGACAAGTTTGACCGAAGATAACATCGAAAAAGTGAAGGAAATTGTACTCGAAAACCGTCATTCCAGCTTAAGAGAGGTAGTACACGAACTTAACATGTCCCATGAGTCCGTTCGTTCGATTTTGATCGATAATTTGGACATGAGGCGCGTCGCCGCAAGACTCGTTCCAAAAGACCTGAATGCGCCATCTCACCGAGCTACAATTGTGACTGATTTTCTCGCTAAAAACTCAACAAATGTACTTGAACAATCACCGTATTCACCAGATTTGGCACCGTGTGACTTCTTCCTCTTCCCAAAACTGAAATTGCCGCTCCGGGGTACCCGTTTTGAGTCGATTGAAGCCATCAAACAAAAATCGGCGCGTGAACTGAAGGCCATCCCGGAAAGCGCCTATAAGAAATGTTTCGAAGATTGGAAAAAAACGATGGCATACGTGCGTTGCTTCAAATGGAGCCTACTTTGAAGGCGACCCAATAAATTTTGATGAATAAATGAAATATGTGTGTTTTATTTAACAATTCCCGGTACTTTCTTGACAGAATGTATATAGGGCATCTAACCCCGATCACCCCTATTCTTGCAGTCGCTCTTGAAAACTGCGAGAACGCTGGACGTGGAGCGCGCGAAGCAAGACCGCACCGCGGAACCGCGAGTACATTGTGCCGTTATTTTTTGAGATTCGCAAGTACATACTCGAATCTCCACGGTAACGTTCATTTTCGTTTGCGCGCTAAGTAAACGTCCCGGGAGTGCCATGGATCTGGAAGCGGACCAACGGTGACCTCCGCAAGGGTTAACAATGCGATGCATTATGGCTTACCAGCATTGTGAGAGTTATTACGCGGTCCTTATGCATTATTGCGCTCGTTCGCCGTTCGAGTACGAGAAATGAAAGCCCGATAGCCATCAAAGTGCTTCATAATTTCTGCGCGATAACGTAGTTTGGCGCACTGTGGCAGGGGCGAGAAAGGGAGACATTACATATTTCACATTCGCTCGTTAAATCGTTTAATGCATCCATTAGTCGGTGTGACTGGATTGTCGCGAGATCTCACATTGCACCGACGGATAATAAATATTGAAGATGTTTTAAACAATGTACTACACGAAAAGAAAGGTTTGGTTGAATTAGCCAAATATCTGGTCGAATAAGAACGATCCAGAAATTCCGATTGAAGTTTAACCCGAATTCTGTTTAAGGTAACAAGATTATTTACTGATTTAAATAGAATTGATTGATTTGATTGATTTAAATAGAATTCGAGTTATTTTAATCGGAATTTCTGGATCGTTCATATTTGACTTAGTTAATTCAACCAAACCTTTTTTTCCGTGTATGTACAGATGTCTGGTGATACACTGAGAGAAAAATTATCTTAAAATCAACAAATATTTCCTTGGTGGGTGCCATTAACATATTTACTTAAATCTACATTCTCTTTACTTAAATCAAATATTGTTTACTTGATTTAAATAAACAATATTTGATTTAAGTAAAGAGAATGTAGATTTAAGTAAATATGTTAATGGCACCCACCAAGGAAATATTTGTTGATTTTAAGATAATTTTTCTCTCAGTGTAGGCGGGAAAACATTCGTATATATGTAGAATTAGCCAAACTGGATACAGAAAAATTGCTTCTTTAAATAAGGTTCTTTTAATTAAAAATAAATTCTTTCGTTTAAATTTCGCAAATGTCAGATTCTGTATTGTCACTTCCACCCCTGTCATAACCGATTACTGCGCAGTGGCTTTCAATTTTAACAACTTTAAGCGTTGCAACTTTATTTGATACAAAGTGCGCAAGATGATTTGCAATCAACTACATGTTAGGTTAAATTGAACAAGAAAGTCCTCTATCATTTTATAAACAATTAATAATAAGTTTTTGAGTTGTTAATTAAAGAAGAATGAATGCGCCCGATATATTGTGTCAATTTTTTTAGATTAATAACTGAAAATTGTACGTGGTTGTTTGTGAAATGGTAGAAGAATTTTGTATTCAAACCTATTCTCTGACATGTACATGAATCCCATCTATCATCAGACACCCTATATATAACAATATTAAAAGAACATAATATAATATATATTTAACTTATTATTATTTATAGAAAATATTATACATATATACGATAATATTTAAAACATTTAAAACGTTTTTTACTTGAGATATTGCCTTTTCCCTTTTTGAAACTTCTCAAGAAGAAGATGAAACAGCACTAAAAAATGTTTTGCTAGTCCAGGTAGAATTCTAAACGTCACAGTTAAATTTATCGCTGTTTTTTACATCTGCAGGAAAATTGTCCATGATACGTAGAATTTACAGCAGCAGCATTCAAATATCAGCTAGCAAATTTAGACACACGTGGGAATTATATCGATTGTCTCTCTTGTCTTCGTCGCTTGTCTTTGTTATCTACCACAGACGTTTTTATAAGAAGCGTGACTAATATGAGTGGATGCCACGGAGAGGTTTTCTTACGAAATTTCAGAAATATTTCAAATAGAAATTGTGTTTCTGTCATCTGTATTGATTCAACACAAAAAATATGCGATATTGCAGTGTTTGTTCTAGTCATTTATCCGTCTTAATAAATTTCTCGTGCTTAGATAATTGTCGTTGTGACTGCAAGACCACTTGTTCGAGTGAGAATCGATGGAATGTTGTCGCAGAATTCATGTAGTACGCGAATTCATGTTATATTAGCGTTAGACGCTTTGGCAGTCATCCTTGCGAAGTTCCGCCAAACGCGCTTCGATTTTTCGCCATCTGGCTTTAATTTGAACTCGCTCCGTCGCAGAGAACGGAAACCGCGATTCGCGACTGTGTTATTATCGTTATCGCCGGCGTCATCTTCCTCGGGACTGAAGCCACACTTTACACCCCGCGTTTCAATGGGAGAGAGAATTTTCCATCGCGTTCTTGTGCGAGACGCCACTGTCGACCGCGTCGCCGGGTTATCGAAATTGGCGATCGCTCGAATTCCGCGCGGCCACCACCATCACCGTCGTCTATCTTCGTTGGTCTCTTCGTTATCGACGCCGTATTTATGCCATACTCGTCTCTCTCGCTTTCTCGCTCGCTCGCGTCCTCTCCCTCTTCTCTCCGACGTGCCACGAACGCGACGCAAGAGCGCCTTCATGGAGCAGCGTGCGGGCATCTTGACACTCGTGTCGGGATACCGCGAATACTCGCTTACACGACGGCATGAGCCATCCCACTGCGCCCGGCTATGTAAGTCGGGCCTGAAGCACGCGTGAACATCGATTCCCTCTGATCGCTCCGGTACCAGACACCGAAACACCCTATCACGTGACCGCATGTCAGACAGACTGAACCCCCGGGCAATTTCCATAGTCCTCTTGATAGGCGTCCGCCAATCGCCTGACTGTTCCGCGCGATAGCGTCCCTGGGATATCGGATCTCTCATATTTGCTGCCTTCCTCCGGGTTGCACCTGCAACTCGCAGAGCCGCGTACCAAGTCCTGCGGTACTTGACCCTGACATTCTATCCTTCCCCCGAAGAAGTAACACTCGCGCGTCGGAGGTGATCATCCCATACATGATCTTTTCAATTACTTTTCTGTACTTTATGCCCTGAGAAAGCATATCCTAGGATATCAATAAACGTTCTACTCGATTATTCACTCTGGCGATGTACTCACGCGTTTCATGATTCTGTACGAGAAGGACGCAACTTGCGTGCCTTTTTCTTATTCCATTAATAATTTTTATTAACGTATAGATGCGTGTTCGTCATTCAATTTTCGTTGAATTGCGTAGACTGCACGCACAAAGAAAAGAGATCCATTGAATTAATGTGACAATGACACAACTGAACTCGTTTTAGTTGAGGGAAGCGAAATTTCTGATTCTTATGAACTAAATTCGGTTCTTAAGTGTCACAAATTTTATATATTTCTTTGTCTTGTAAAATCCTGTTTCCTTGAATTAACAATGACATATCCAGACGCGTTTTGGTTGAAGAGAATAAAATTTCCAGTTCTTATGAGTCAAAGTTTTTAAGAATTCTGAAAATCCTGTTTCTTTGAATTAACATGACAATGAACGCGACTGAATTCGCGTTTTGGTCGGGAAGAACAGAATTTCTAGTTTTCATAAGCCAAATTCAGTTCTTCAGAAACAAACATGCTGTTTCCTTCAACAAAAACGCGTTCAGTCGTATCGTTGTCATATTAACTCAACCATCTTTTTTCCCGTGTGAAAATGCGAATGTAACGCCGTGCTTTCACCGCGCCTATTCTCACCATTGCTCATATCGTCGCTGATGGTTCGCGGGCGGAAATTTCGTCCTTCGGGAAATTTTCTTATTCGCGACCCTTTTCGGACGTCCCGTCTGGGATGTGCCTGTTCAGGTCCGACGGATGAATGTGGCTGACCACGGGATTACCCCGTATCGGACGAACTACCGTCGAGGGGGTAAGATCGTTGTCGTCATACGACAACGGCCAGAAGGGTCACAGCCCCCGAAAGCTGCCGAATCGTTGTCGCGCGCCACCACGGTCATAGCACCCAAAAGAGCATTGCGACCCCTGACCCCAGTACGTAGTACGTCCCTCACCGACAGTCGAGACCACGCGTCAGGTTAAGACGTCATCCCATAAAACTTACCCATCTGTCCACAAACTCGTCAAATCCTTACGTCTCGTACGAAAGCACGAAGAGCTCGTCCCAACGAAAACGATCAAACATCTTTTTTTCTTTCTGTATCCATCTCGTATATAAAATTCTTGGAGTTCAATTCGGATGAAGTTTGACTTCCCAAAATAATTATGACTTGTATAAAAGTTTTCCTAGGATTTAATTGGAATCCAAATCGATTTTCCAAAATAATCATGGGATTTGCTTGGAAAAGTATGGAGATTCGAATTAGAAGCGTAATGTTTTAAAATTGCGATTTAAAAGTGAAAATCCCAGATCTTATCTTTACTGCCGAAAGAGATCCTATCTTTACTGCCGAACGTTTTCCTAAAGTTTATTTTCTTTCAACTTCTATTTATGTTGAACAAAATATTTGAAGCGCTTTTAGTATTTATACACAGTTTACAAATATTTAAAAAATATAAATACTTAAACTGTTCCAAATATTTTTTGCTCAATTTTTTTTTTTTTAATAAACTATAAATGTCTTGATAATAAAACATTACATATTATATTTTTACTTTAAATATAAAACTTTAACATCACAATAAACATGTGAATTGTAATTATTTACAATTCAATTACTCTGTAATATCGCCGTATAAAATATTCAGGCTATTTTATAGTCAAAATAGCCATGATACTTCTATTTCGATTGGGAATCCTATTTTTAGAATAATAGAATAATAGAATAATTGATTTAATTAGTAGTAAAATAATTGATTTTGAGATAAATTTTTTAACATTTTAATCGAAATCGATAATGTATCTGGAAAAAGCTATTTCTATTCTGGGTCGATCTATCTTTATTTTTCTTAAAGGCCTCTGTTAACTTATTAATTCTATAAGGGTTAATAAAATATGACAATTTATCTTTATTTATCTCTATTTATATCACACAATATTTATATTAGTATTGTAAAATACTAGAGCTTTTATTACAGAGTAATTGAATTGTAAATAATTACAATTCACATGTTTATTGTGATATTAAAGTTTTATATTTAAAGTAAAAATATAATATGTAATGTTTTATTATCAAGACATTTATAGTTTATTAAAACAAAAAATTGAGCAAAAAATATTTGGAACAGTTTAAGTATTTGTTTAAATATTGTAAAATAAATTGTAAGTAGTTTTCATATTGATATATTAAAATATGAAGTCCTGAATTCGTTATATTTAGCGTGGCTAAAGTTCAAGAAGTCGCGATAACGCGAGAGCGATCTGTCTCGCCGTTGCCGATTTCATGGATTTAATCGGATCTACACATTTCAAAAGCGATGCGTGTTGCCGCGGATAAAACGCGCATGCATATTTAAGTACGGGAAATGAAAAATAATGCACGCGTCGTACGCTGCCATACGCGGCACGTGTCGCAAAATAAACAAGCAATTTTTTTCTTCTCTTTTTTTGTTAGTATTTCCTATTGTGTTCTCGCGTTGTGATTAACGCAACGCTTGACGCGATTAAAAATTTCAACGATGGTTGTTCCAATTCGCGCCGATTCGCGTTTTAAACCGCAAACGCAGTGAATTTTTTATAACAGCATTCGCATGGGAGAGAGAAAGGGTCGATTATACAACTCATGACACCTCTAAATTCATTGACGTCATTTAATTCTCCGTGTGCAATCGTGTATTTTTGGGACATACAGTACAATCTAAATCCGTCACAGACTGATAACGGCTAACTTCCAACTGTCCGCGTAAAAAATTTCTGGTATCTGATTGGAATCCATTTCGATTTCCCCAAAAAATAGATAGATCCTGATTGGAAAAATCTGCGGAGATTCGAATCAGAAATGTATCCGCATAGAAATTTTTCTACGACTTAATTGGAGTCCAACCTGATTTCCCAAAAAAATCATGGGATTTGACTAGGAAATTTATGAAGATTAAAAGTGTAATATTTTCAAAACGTGATTTCAAGCAGAAAACGCCAAACAAATCCAATTTTTTTGCTGCATGTTTTTTCAAAGTTTTCTTTCTTTCGATCACTATTTTATATTTATACTGAACGAAATATTTGAAACGCTTTTAGTATTTACGTACATTTTAGTATTTACATAAGTACTTATATAAGTACTAAGAAAGCGTAACTGATTCAAATATTTTGTGTTAAATCTTTTTCTGAAATAAATTAGAAATATCTTAATAATAAAACATTATATATCATATCTTTACTTTAAATAGTAAATTTTAATATCATAAAAACAACACACATTGAAATGTGTTGTAATTATTTACAATAATGTCAAGTCATATAAAATATTTAGGCTATTATATAGTCATTTTTTACATGCGGATATTTTATTTAATTTAAATATAAAATAGAAACCAAAATAGAAATTGTATGAGAAAACATTTTTCCAAAATTTACCTTTTTTTCGATTTCTTTGTATTTTATACTCATATTGAACAAAATATCTAAAACGCTTTACAAGCCAAATACTTAAAAAGGATAAATACTCAAACTGTTTTCATTATTTTGCTGAACTTTTTTTTTTAATAAACTATAGGTATCTTGAATAAAACGATATATATTATATTTTTATTTAAAATATAAAATTCTAACATTATATTATATATTCAAGTATATAGTAAATATTTACAATTAACAATCGGTAAGTTATAAGAATGGCCATATATATATATAGTATATGTTTTTAAAAAATATTTATTTATATTTAAAAAAACGGATTTCTTATATTTCTACAAATCATAATTCATCATGAATCATCAATCATTATAAAAGTATTAATTGTTACTTTATTCTTCTTTATGTCTTTCTTTTTTCTTTCACTCTTTCTACACAACTTTTTCTTTTACCTCTTTAAGTTTTAAATAAAATTCACATAAAATCATAAATCATTTAGAAAAAATTGGAATAAAGATTCCAATTAGATCCCAGAAAATCTTCTATAATTAGGATAAGAATATAATTTCTAATGTGAACTCGTATATAGAGAAAAAGATTCTTTGAATTCAAAATTTAAAAAGAAAAAGATTTCTTTGAATTCAAAATTTAATTTTGATTCGTTTGACTTAAACAATATAATATAAAACAATATAACTTTAAAAATCAAATATCATTTTGTTTCATTAGATTAAATTATGTTGTTTGGTGAAAAAAACATTATTGTTTAAAACAAAATTTTCAACTAAATAATATATTGTTTAGTTGTAATTTAAGTTTATTTAAATAGAATTATCGAACTGTTTTTTTAGTGAAATGAGGCAATTAAATAAAATAATTTTCTTATTTGGACCAAATAATAAAATTACTTGAAAAATCAAATAATTGTACTTATTGGTTGAAACATTAGTTTTTTAGAACATTAGTTTTCAATGATCAAATTTGTTTGGATCCAATAAAATGTATTAAATCTAAAGAAATATTTTTCTTCTCTACGCGATATATATACATATTTGAAACAAATTTGAAGAATCTGATTGGAATCTGATTGGAATCTGGAACAATGTTTAAACAATTGTTTAATAAAGGGACTTTGTTGAAAATCAATATTTTTAAACTCATTTTTTATTTCAGAGATACAGAAAAGCCTCAGCTATAAAATACTAGCGCAATAAAATCAAAATCCGCAAGCAGGCTTGCGCCTGGAATTTTTCCGGGCCGAAAGTTCTTGAGCGATCGAATATTCGTTCGGGTCTCGCAGCGCCAACACTATACGCATAGGTTTAAGACCTCTCGAGCTGGAAATCGCCTGGTCAAAGCTGCAGTCGCTTCCGCTTTTCGCAAGGCGATCAACAGCGACGTAGGGAAAGTGGTGACGTTACACTGGCACGCTCGCCAAAGTTTAATGTACCTTTGGCTTTCGGTGGCGGCGCACGAAAAGGAAGTCGCCGTCGTGGCGCCGGGAATCTGTTTCTTCTTGCCATGTCGCCCTACACCGTCTCTCCCGCTTTCCGCTATCTTCTCATCTAGGAAACCCCGCTACTTTTATACCTCGTCGGTTCTAACTCCAGTCGTGCTTCTTTTGTGTCCTGCCATTCTTTTTCCTCTCGATTCGTTAGCCCGGCTGGGTTTATCAGTTCAAGGAGAAGCGCGTAAGGCGGATTCGTGCGCGGGCAGAATAGTAGGACAGTCGATCTGCTCACGCTTTTAGAAATTATTTCTGTCTGCGTTTTATTTCGCGATATCGAGCGGGATATGGTAATCGACCTGTGGGCGTCTCGTGGGTGGTCACGCTTGCGAAGGAAAGGGAGTCGGCTTGTAACAAAATATCGAACACGATATCTCGAATAAAGGAAGTAATGAAATTGACATTTTAGAGAATTGACATTTTAACTGTCACATCGCGGCACACAATAACATGAAACAATTCAGTATTCCGAAGGAATGGATTAAGGGATTATATAAGACCTTGACAGGAATACTACAAATTATATAAAATTTAGAAAGTTGTAAAAAAGTTGTAACTTTACAGGAGTATGTGAATATTGTGTTACGTATGTCCATTAACAATATTAACAATTAAAAATTAAATTCTATGGTAAATATTGACATTACTATGTCAATTTAAATTCTATTCTACGAGAAAATTATGCTTCAACGGTAACCATCCTAGTCTCCACAGAAGTGATCAACATCAATACATTCTTTTATTCCTTAAAACTGTAGTTATCGGTTCACAAAGCGGATTTTTTAAAAAAAGAGTAATATTTCGTAAATTGAGAATTATTGAAAATCAAATTCTTTTTCCTGAAGAATTCGAGCTTGTAAAATAAATAAATAAGGAATAGTTTTGAATTTTGGAGAAAGTTTCTCCGTGAAAACCGATAACTATAATTGAAATAGACACAGTAATGTTAGTATTCACTTCAAAATCTAATTTTTTTATATAAAGTTATTGTTAATAGACATACATAACAAAAAATGCACACTCCTATCAATTTACAATTTTACTATAATTGAAATAGACACAGTAATGTTAGTATTCACCTCAAAATCTAATTTTTTCATATAAAGTTATTGTTAATAGGCATACATAACAAAAAATGCACACTCCTATCAATTTATAATTTTACTATAATTGAAATAAACAGTAATGTTAGTATTCACCTCAAAATCTAATTTTTTTATATAAAGTTATTGTTAATAGACATGCATAACAAAAAATGCACACTCCTATCAATTTACAATTTTACTATAATTGAAACAGACACAGTAATGTTAGTATTCACCTTAAAATCTAATTTTTTAATATAAAGTTATTGTTAATAGACATGCATAATAAAAAATGCACACTCCTATCAATTTACAATTTTACTATAATTGAAATAAACAGTAATGTTAGTATTCACCTCAAAATCTAATTTTTTATATAAAATTATTGTTAATAAACATGCATAACCAAATTGTAAATTGATAGGAGTGTGCATTTTTATTAACCTCAAGTTTAATTAACCATTAGTATTCACCTCAAAATCTAATTTTTTATATAAAATTATTGTTAATAAACATGCATAACCAAATTGTAAATTGATAGGAGTGTGCATTTTTTGTTATGCATGTCTATTAACAATAACTTTATATACAAAAATTAGATTTTGAGGTGAATACTAATGGTTAATTAAACTTGAGGTTAATAAAAATGCACACTCCTATCAATTTACAATTTTACTATAATTGAAATAGACACAGTAATGTTAGTATTCACCTCAAAATCTAATTTTTGTATATAAAGTTATTGTTAATAGACATGCATAACAAAAAATACACACTCCTATCAATTTACAATTTTGTACAACTTCTTAAATTTTATCCCTAATCTTTATTTCTGTCAGGATCCTGTAACCCCTTAATCAATTCAATGAACCTCCAACCTTTCTCTCTCTCATCAATCGCGCGAGAAAACGTATCGCGAGCACGGTAACCGCGGAGATCTTTGCGCCGGAGAAATAACCATGTTACGTTATTACGGAAAACACGCGCGCGCTGTGCGCAAAACCCGAAGTCGTTAATAATCGTCTACGGGGAGATGATCTCCGAGAAACGAATGCAAAATGAACGAGGCGAACTAGAACGACAACCTGAAATCGATTAGAAAAGCGAGACTGGTCCGCGGCGGACGTGATGAATTAGTCACTTTATATGCAAATCCATTTTTTCCCCGCATACTGCCAACGAGTCGTGTAAGCGTAATGATATGTGCAGTGAGACTAAAAAAAAATGGGAGGAAAAGGAAGAAGAGAGGATCGTGTCCGCACACAATTGCGAGCGCGTGTCGTGGTCGATTGCCCGGCTTGAGGACGACCATCCTTGTCGTGTGCCATATAATATGCCTTTTATGCACCTGACGGATGACGCGTGAAATTTCCCTCCTTCAACAATAAAGGGTACACAAGACGAATATAAACCCGTGGTGGAAAATGGTGCTAATTAGTATTCGACCATCTCCCGGCGCGGACGCGACGCAGCGACACAGTGCCGGGCAATTTTATCTTTGACAATGATTACTCGGCCGTAAATAGAGTCTCGTAATGTTAATTACATATCGTTGCGCGTTAACCAGCTAGTCGGCTGGCAAGCTATTCCGCCTGGCTAACTAACTGGTCAGCTAGTTACTCGGGAATACGATATCGGCGGTCGAGAGACGTTCGTGTTTAGCTCTCGCTATCGTGATTATTGCGGACACGTCGCGAAAATACGGAGATTCGCTGATCTAAATTGAACGATCTGGAGAGACAGATTCAGTAGGAATAATCGAATCAGATACGATACAAATCAGATTACCGTTATAAATCAGATTATCGTTATAAATCGATTTACGCGCTCACGAGTTGATCAAATGATCGGATTATTTATGTCGAATTTCAAGCAACCAATTATTTAACTCTGACAATCACACCAAGCGCCTTTTGGACGCATCGAATGCAGTTTCCCTCACTTCCCCTCTCTTTACCGGTTGTAATCACCGACTCACGGTGCATTCCTCCGGTGATCGGTTGGCCTCAAGATTACACTCTCTCTTAAAGTGAATCAGGGAAAATGTTTCTGATTCAATTCAAGCAGAAGGAGCATTTCACCGATGATCAGTGAACATTGAGTGATTTTCAGTGGAAACCCTCTCACTTCACTGCCTCATCTTACATCTCGCTGACCAGTGGCAATGAGATTTCACTGCAAAATCTGTACACTACAAATTCGTTATACGCAATGTCGAATCCAACTTCCTGCGTTTGATGGAATCACCGGCTTCCATTCGATCTGGGTGCAATGATACTGCCTGCGTTTGCAAATTGCATCAATAATAGGAGCAGTCTACTATCAACTGATTCTCTCAGTAAGATTTTACTGATTGCAATGCTATGCACTTTTTAACTAAACCACCAGTTATAAGTACAGCATCTCGGTGAAAAATACGCTGGTTGTATTTTAGAGAGTTTGTCTTCCTTTATTTTTTTTTTATGTTATGAAGCCTCTTTTTCTTTCTAGTGAATTAACCTTGTCATCTTTTAGGACAGATTTAGGACCATAAGACTGATATATGTACTTTCTACATTTCTGAAATTTGATTCGAAAAGTAGAGTGACTACACAGTTACTCGAATTCGAGTGATTTTTCACTCATATAGAATGAGTTCTCTACTCTGAAACGTCCAGTGAATATTTTCACTCGATATTGGAGAGTGAATCTGATATGCTCCATCGTCACAAAAGTTTTTCTCTGGCTTGTTCCATGTTAGAACGTAAAATAATATTTTTTCGTTTTATATGTAATATAGAATACATTTGTACATCTGAAAATAATTTTATATATTTGTACGTCGGAAAAATTTGTCGGATATTTCTATATATTTTTGACTTTCGTAGTTCGAACGTCTTTTATTACAGTTTCTTCATAATGATTTTTTTCGCGAATACTTTGAACATTTATTTTTACAAGTATGTGCGTGTATTTTTAAAAAGTAAATACTCAAAGGGTTCCATATATTTAAAATGCTCCATTTTAATTTAAAATGCAAACCAGAAAAAATCTTTGAAGAAAAAAGTTGGAGATGACCAAACAGAATCTGTCTGGGCTTCCCACTTAGATTCGCATATTTAAAACATTGCACTTCTAAGCAGAACCTGCAAATTCCCCATGTAGAACCTGCTATGATGGTAGGAAGTCGATTTCATTTAGATCCCAAAGTATTTTCTACGCGATTACAGTACTTCCTCGCGTCTGTCATGATTATGCTTCTAGTTGGATTTCGCTGAAACACAAATGCCCAGATGACTCTATTACGGTTCTCGAAGTCGACTGACCGATCCGGGAATCTCGGCAGATCAAATTTTTACTAAGGTAACGTCGATCCTAAATTAATCACGGAATTTCACCGCGCTCTCGCTCGGCATGGAAATACTCGAGCTCAGCGCGCGGCGTATGACGTCCGTTGCATCTGGGTCAACAGATAGTCTCGCGGAAACGAGTCTGCCGTGTTGAAGACCTTTCGATCCAATTGCTATCCCTCGTACACGACCCGCTCGAGCGTGCATTATACGAGCGCGACATAAATAAATGATGTCGTCGCAGGGCACTGGCGGTGAGCGACGCGCAACGCCGCGCCGGACATCGTTGTCGTCGTCGTGGTCGCCGTCGAGAGATCCGCGGCGAGAATTCAATCGTAACGCCTTAACGCGTGCGGCGAGGCGTCCCCGCGATTGGATTCATTAAAAAGGGAAAGAAAAACCGTGGAGCGATCGGGAATCTGTCATTCGATTACCGGTAGATTTATTCCGGTATCCGTTCGCCAAGTACGAAAAATCCCGGGGATTTAATTTCGATCGAACGCCCGACCGCCCGCGGCCGTAACAATCGGGAAATAAGAGGAAGGAAATGGAGAAGAGGAAGCGAATCTCGCGGATAGCGGCGCGGGATTGCGCGCCAAGGAGTAAGGATCGGATCGGCGGCTGGATACTTCCGCACGTCCGCTTTAAAGGATTGACCACGGAGGCGAAGTTACCGAGGAGCTTATCCTTGCTCGTGTTCAGGGTCGTCTTCGAAATGTATCGGCAGGGCGACGGGGTTGGAGGGAGGGAAGGTGAAGGGCCGTAGTCCTACGATACGGGAAGGTCGTTGCGATGATCGCAACCGACCGAGAATAGCTCAGAAAGGGAGGAGGGAGAGAATAGAGTAGAATTTTTTAATACCCTAGGGTTCTACAATCCCCTTTATAGTAGACAAGAAAAGCACGAATGAGATGCTAGATTTAAGACATGCAAATAGAGATGTGACATGCTGTGATTATTGTTCGCAGTAAAAGCCATCTTAGAACGCACACACCGGAACTTGTAGATCAAAAAGAAACTAAGAAAATTTTCCAACGTCACATACAGAATATAATGATAGTGAATGAAGCTACAAGTCACAATCAGACGTTATATTATAAATTGAAATTATGTTTACAATGATACAATCGAAAAAGAAAAGTGAGAGAAAAAGAAGCAAACAGAGAGAAAGAGAGAGAGAGAGAGAGAGAGAGAGAGAGGGAGAGGGAGTGAGTTTACTAGGCTAATACGCGAGAGGAATTTTGCCGAGAAATTTTTGCGAAGAAACGAGGCAAATCGTTGAAGTCTATGCGGAACTCTGACGTTGTGGAGCTAATTTCGACCGTGTTTCGTCGCGTTCAAAGTGGAACAAGTTAACGGAAATAAAATTTAATCAAATTAAAAGTATAGGAAGACTAGAAAGTATGGCACATAAGAGTTGAAATCGAGGTACTTCGGTGCGACTGCCAAATAGAAATATTCACGAGAGGAACTCGTTGTTTGCGCGCGCCGAAATCATCTTCGATCTTCATTTCAAATGTACGCGTAGAACCTTTCTCGTTCAAACTATTATTAATTCCCAATTAAGACGCTATCAAATTTCTCTTTCTCAGATAAACTGACTATTAATTGACTTGTTAATTAGTTCAATTTTGTGTTGCGAAAATCATTTCGGTGCGCGCGCGTTGACTTGTTTCAAACAACGAGAATATTCCCCCGTAAATATTTCTATGTGGCGATCGCAGCAAAAGACCCCGACTTCGGCTTTTATATGCTACTTTTTCTATTCTTTCTACATTCTAGGCTGTCTCTAGACAGAGCCTTTACATATATTATATGATGTTCTTTAATTGATTATTAATCGGAACATGTGTTATACTTGCCTCTGATTTAGAAAAAACTTTTTACTTTATTTTTTCATTGTTTTCTCAATTCATTTAACTCGAAAGCTTACTTAATAATACGTAGCCCTTAATTTTACACATCTATATGATGCTTGAATAGTAAAAGAGTTAAAATCTGCCCTATGATAATGACGAAAGTGTTGTATGAACGATTAGTGGACACGCGGCACTTTAAATTAACAGATTTTAGTAGTTTTTTTTTAGTTAGTTTAGGTAGTTGTATGTTTTTAACTCGCTTGGTGCGAGTATTTCATTGGTGCATCAAGTGGATCGTAAATTTACTACACTGAGACAAAAACTATCTAAGAAATGAAAAAAATATTTATTTACAGTAGATATTAATAACATACTTGTACTAATATACGATATCTTTCAAATACGAAAATATACGTTTTCTTTAAATAAACCTTAACATTTTAGTGAAAGTAATTGTTTATTCTATTTAAATAAAATAAGTAGGATTTAAGTAAATATATTATTAATACTCACCGAATAAAATTTTTTTTATTTATTCTTATTTATTATTTACTTTTTTAATTCTTTCTTTTTAGTGTATTTATTGCATAAACACAAAATTTACGTTTCTATATATTTATTTCACTGTCTAAATATCACTGTTAATTTTAAACGAAATTTTAAACGAAATTGAGATAAATATATGTACATAATATTAGAAATATAAAAAAAACTATTTGTTTTTATTTTTCTGATAAATGCTTTATTTATACATCAATTTATCCAATAGAGATAATAGAAAGAACTATATAAGTATGTAAATATGTGTACATGTATTTCAAGTATTAGTAGAAATTAGAAATTTTTCACCGCTCAATTTTGAGAACAAAATGGTCAATAGTTTTGAAAACTGTCTAATGTTTGTATATTATCCTTCAACATTATTATAGTTTTTTTGTGAAAATCTCACATCTGTAATTTAGAAGATATTAGAAGAAGAAATTAAAAATAGTGCTTTAGTGTCAGGGAGTATAAATCAACATATAAAAATGTCAGTTTTGGTTGCAAAGATCTTAGCTCTCGAATGGCCAATCTTTCTCTAATTGCACGAGAAGTTGGATAACATTTTACATTTTGTGGTGTGAGTGTCTCTCGCTGCTCCGCGCGAAGCTCGTGCGTAACACACGCAGAGCCGGCTATATCCGAATCGACCTATCGATTCGACCTCCGGTCGACAACCGTTTCCTCGAACAACCCATTCATGTAAGTATAGTGTTATGCCTGTATCGTAATCAGGGTCGAGCACCTACTACCTACGCGAAATTGTTTTCCTACAGGCCGGGCTGAAGATAAACCTCAGTTTATTACACCCGTTCCTCTCTTCCGCATGCTGCACTACCAGAATAAATTCCTTATTTTAATCAAAGGGGAAAAGTGAATTAATAATATCTCACGTTCGCGCGAGATTATGCTCTCGGGGATCTCGCGTGTATTTTTAATGCCTTCTGCATGGCGGGACCTAAGAAGAGGAGAAGAGATACGGTCCTTCGCCGGGCCTTCGTCGGCTTCGACCACGGCTATACCGACGACTCGCTATTTTCACCACGATCGATGTTAGATGGCTCGGAATATTGAAATATCGTGCTCGTCTATAACCTAAATATCGCCCGAGACCATCTCCTCTCGCTCGCTCTTTAGCTCAAATTATGTTGTAATCCCTTGTCAGCGCAAGATAGGTATCCCAATTGGAAGATGAATCGCTTCATTAATGCTCCATAATTCCGAAGCTGAACCATAAGCTAAACCATAGTCCTTTCGAATATATATACTAGTATGTATAAAATTCAGGTTCATATTTTAAATATGTCAATATTTAAGTGATTCTGAATTGTGATTTTGAATTTAAATTCTGATAGTAAATTTAAACTCGGTACCCCTTCGAAAACTTTTACAATCATCTGAATATAAAATATATCTCTTCTGGGAAAGCCGGAGATACGAAAAGGTTAACATGATAACGAACAAACCAAAACACGCTCGTTTTTACGTAAATTCAATAATTCCTTTTTCTCCTTGCATTAATATCGCGTACCAAAAATTGGGAATATCTCGGTGCGCCGCCATGAGCGTTCACGAACGTTGTCTATTCGATTGCCCAACAGAAATCACTTTCGTCGAGTGGAGGAACGTGCAATTCGCACACGTCAGAATCAAATCACATCGGAGGAATAATACTGCTGTTATTAACATCGAAATTACCACGCCGTTATTAACATCGAAATTACGAATTCGTCGAATTCGTCGACATTTAAATCTTGACGCGAATCGAATGCACGCGTCACACTGAAGTGAATTCTCTAACGCAAATTCGCAAGTAACAAGAACGCTCTCCTTTCGTCCCGTTTTGTTCGACGATATTCTATAACGAATCGGTGAATATTAATGCTGTCTAGCTCTCTCTCTCTCTCTCTCTCTCTCTCTCTCTCTCTCTCTCTCTCTCTCTCTCT
>NW_022639602.1:192739-306805 GCF_010583005.1 Odontomachus brunneus
CTCTCTCTCTCTCTCTCTCTCTCTCTCTCTCTCTCTCTCTCTCTCTCTCTCTTTCTAACTCTCTCTTTCTCCCTCCATAATTTTCGCGGCCTTTGGAACACGCCCGCGTCAAAGCACGAGGACTATAACTGTGCCAAATCGGACGGGGTTTTGAGACGCATGTATTTCCTTTAAAGGCGCTTTTACGGTGCGCTCTCGCAACCTTTGAGAAGATTACGACTAGCGCGCGTACACAAGAGAGAGAGAGAGAGAGAGAGAGAGAGAGAGAGAGAGAGAGAGAGAAATAGAGAGCATCTATTCGATATGCGCGACGATATTAAATTTACGCGGGATTGTCTCTTTGATAAATAGCGATGTTTCATCAATTTCGATCTGGATTTCGCGTTTAAGCTCCGTCGCGCTCCAGCGAAATTTCCATACTTCATTCGTCCCTGTATTTATTTTACGCTCGAAAATATTATCCCACGCTTGTAATTGCTGACGTTTAATTAACATGAGCATGGCTAAATACACCGGGAATTTAAATGTGACGCCGGTATCTCGCATTTTTTTCCGTCTGTTTTCTTTCAAGCGGGTCAATTGGACGTCGGCCAGGTGATGGTCGGCGATGCAGCGGATCTCCTTTCTGCCTGTCATCGCTGCGCTATAATGTGACGTTACACGGCGCCATAACCCCGACCACAGGACTACCGTCGAACCGCCGTGACTCTCGAATGAGATCACTCTTTTTTTTTCGATCTTATAACCAGCGCGATTAAATACGCGATGCATACTCAACGATGACTCAAAATATTTGAAGGATAAAAAGCGATCCAAGAAACTCTCACGTGTACTTTTATGTATAGATATCGGGATGAGGCAGCAAGCTGTAAGTCGCCTCAGTGTGTGCGCGAAGCGTTCGCAAATAAATTGTCCTGCATTCACAAAGCGATGATAAATTTCTATCTGACTTATAGAAGTCTGATTCGCGAAGAGATACCAGCCCTCGCAAAGTGCAGCGAGACATCGTGAGTTTCTCACGCTGTCACATGTACATGCATAAAGAATCCCTCGAGAAATCGCTTTCTAAAATTACTACTTAAATTGAAATAGTCTGCGTCTATTTCTCTCACCATAGTTTACGTAAGTAAAGTATTCGCGACGAATAACTTCTTGAACTATTTTCCATCTGAAAATTGATAAATGTTTGTTATTTGTGAAGACAGACGTTCCAGTTGCTTGCCTTATCTGCGCGCGCAAAATGCGCTAATCAAGCATTTTGTGGAATTATCCAAAGCGATTCTGAGAAACAGTAAAGGAGATTGGAGGTCAGATAGCATATTTTTCAACATTTTTCAAAGTTGCCACTTCTCAGACAACTAATTGTTGTAATTGAATGCGCTAATGTGATAAAGATAAGCTTCTTCTGTAAATATATTTTCTTCCGTGATAACCAAAGTATGATATTGCAACATAGACATTTGTATAGAGAAGAGAAAGATACTTAGTCAAGTTGGTTCAGGTAATAACTTAGGATAAGAAGGCTACATTTAAAATCATATCCAGATTAGCAGTTTTGGAGTCTCCGCAGAGACTTATAAACTTATTATTTATCAAAATTTATTTAACAAAATTACATTTCCATGCATTTCTTTTATTATCTAAGTAATAAATATTAATTTGAAACAAAGTTGAGATGGATAAATATGTACATAAATATTATAAATACGAAAAATATTATTTTTTACTTTTCTTATTAATGCTTCATTTGTGCATCAGCTGATCTAATAGAGATGTTAATCTTTTTTTTAATTGTATAAGCAGTATGTGTGTGAGATAATATTTCAATTTATGTATACTCCGATTGACTGATGTATATTAACTTTAGGTATATTAAATTAAATCACGAAATTCAGCTGCATTGAGTCCTTCATGATTGATCAGGTTGCATTAATATTTTTATCATATTGAATAACTAATAGATAATAAGATAAATACAAATATGAAAGAAATAATGAAACAATATGTCATATTAAGTGTGATATGAAAATCTAAGTATAACTTTTAGTAAATTTGTTGATGCATAAAAAACTTACATCATTGCATGATATAAATTTAATAACTCAGCGCATAAGTATATTGACTTCATAAGTATAATTGTAACAATTGTAAAGTTTCCATCATCGATTGTCTCACGTCGTGGTAATCATGAAAGTCTATCTGGGACGCTGCAAGCTTCAATAAATTCTCAAACTCATCTTGCCTTGCAACTTCCTTAAGTTTATTCACTCATGATGGAGAATATTAATATCCAATCCCAAGGCGCTCGGAAATGCAACCTGGCTGCTCCTAAATCAATTCCTTTCTATTTTTGAACTGCGATATCGTAACGATTTGTACGAAAAGCGTCGGGGAAAGCTCGGGGAAAAGCGTCAATGTTCCAAAAGAAACGACGTTCGGTTTCATTTCCACTTTTTTCTTCGCACGATCAATAAATAAACCACATGGTCGACATATCTCTTGGGCCCGGTCTCGCCTAGAGAAAGCGACCCTACTAAATATCGCCGATGTCTTATATCTCGTACGCGAGGAATCCACCAGCGAGGCGAGCGCGTCCGCGCTGCGGAATTATTCTCCGTTTCTCGCGAATTCGCGAATATCGGAGACGCATGTCGGGATACGTGTATTTATTGTCGTTACCAAGATCTATCGACGTCGATGGTCGATGGCCCTGTATAAATAGCGCGCGCTCGCCGTGCGTTCAAAACAATATCGTAAATGCCCCATCGGCGTTTCGTTTGGGCGTCTCCGTGGCGGCCATTCGTTTTATGCCCGTTGTTCCTTCAGTGTGCGCGCGCGAGATCATCGCATCGTTTACCAATAACAGTAACTATCCGCGTGCGATTGGATTTTCCGCGTATACAGCGCGCGCACACGCGTTACGCGTCCGTTACAAAGGGGAGAGTCGTGTTTTGATTAGTGCGGGACAATAACTGATGGATGAAATTGCGTTTTAGAGGACTGCTCGCTCGTCCGCTGCCGAGTTTAACGTGAGTTCGCAACCCGTTTCGTTTGCGCGCTTTCGAAAATGTTGATCTTGACGATGAGACCACACGAGGTTGTGTAATTGCCTCCTTCTCCTCCTCTTCCCTCTCTTCCTGATCGAGATCTTCTTTCGTGAGAATCAAGTCGAAGGGATGTACCATCGCGATGACTATCAACTGATAAGAATTTGATAAGATCAAGCATGATTTGTGAAATTTTCATTTGTACAGATGTACGCTTTCGTTCTTTCGCTCGGGCTTTTGCACGGAAAAAACAATTTTGTTAGTGTAACTGGATTTTCTGGGTGGACATGCATTGTCCCGAAAAAAATGTAGCGAAATTTTAAAAGTGAAACAATTTCCCAAAAAATCATAATACCGAGATCCGAATGCCATGGCAGTTTCGCGGAATATAATTTAACTGAAATATTGGAAGCATACAATTATTCTGAAATGTCATAATATCGAATATTTCGGGGAAACTGTATATTTGCAAATTGTTGATAGCAAATTGTCTCGTTATATAGTTAGTATCTACTTATTTGAGTACACACACTACAACAAGAGCATGTCCAAATGGGTAGATATTAATGCACCTGTGTGCACCTGTGTATACCGTTTTCGGGATAATCTTCTCTGGAACTACAATTGTATGTTTTGGGATATTGTGTTCACATTTCGGTACACGACTTCGGGAAAATTGTGTCTCTAATGTTTCGGGAAAATTGTATTCCATGGTGATTTTGATGATTATCTTGGTATTCGAATTACGACTGTTCGGGAAATTGTTTACACAGAAAAAAAAAGAATATTCTTGTTTGAACAATATCTTTATTGTTGACATATTAAAAATAAGATTAATATTAAATTGAGATTGGCGTATTGAACGAAGATAAACTAATCTTCAATAAAGACGAATATAGTAAGGTGACCAGATTTCCCAGCCCTGAATTCGGGACACTTTATAAATGTGTGAAGCGAGGTGCGGGGGGAAGGGGGTAAAAAGTTCCGAAAATTATTTCACAATCATTGAAAATAATGACAAATCGGTGTCCCGAATAGCACTCGAAAAAATTCGAGACAAAGGGTGAAAAATCGCGACGTCCGATTATCTTAGCTGTATGTGTCAAGAAGGAAGGAGATTACTCCGTAATAATGTACTTACGATATGTCCTGACGACCGCACGTCGTTGTTTTCGGCACTCTAATTTCCGCAGGAGACTCACAGAACACAAGCGAAAAGGAATACGTACAGCGTATGGAATACGAAGTATTGTGAAGTGTTGTGTCCATGGTAGTTGGCATGAAAAGATTGCAGACGCGCGCGCTGTCAATCACGTACATCAAAAGTTAACGCGCCAAAAATGCCGAAAGTGCATGAATGTGAACGCGCCGAGTGAAAGAGGTCGCGCGTCTACAACGACGCAATCTGTATGGCGGACGCCTTAACCACTTGCTTGAGTTACTACTAATCGCATTCGTTTCACACTACGAGGTTGTCATCATGGATATAGTACCAGGTCTGTAAATATGAAGACGGAATTTGCCCATAGATGGCCCTAGCTGTCAATGTAGTTACACAGAGAGAACGATTTATTGATTCAAATAAATGTTTCTTTGGAATAGTCCAAACGAATTATTTGGTTGACACAACAAAAATGTTTCTTTGGAACTAAGCCACAAATAAATATTTTTGTTGCTTCAAACAAAATTTTGTTTGATCAATCGAAAAATTTGTTTGGACTATTCCAAAGAAGCGTTTATTTGATTCAACCAAATCGTTCTCTCTGTGTACCGTCAAACCGCGTCATTGGCGCCATTTCTTTGTTGACATCTCTGACAAAGATTTTCAACTCACAACAATACAAGTTTCATACAACAGCATAGTTTGTAATAGCGTTGAACATGTCGAATTTGGTGCCTGGAAAGTACGATTTGCGGACAGCATTTTCTGTTACCATTTGAATAAAACTGCTGCAGAATCGCATCGAATGCTTGTCGAAGCTTACGGTGAGCATGCTCTTGACAAATCACAGTGCTTTGAGTGGTTTAAAAAATTCAAAAGTGGCGATTTTGACGTGAGAAACGAAGAACGTGGAAGACCACCGAAAAAGTTTGAAGACAGCGAATTGCAAGCATTGTTGGATGAGCATGACACTCAAACGCAACAACAACTCGCGGATCAATTAAATGTGACACGAGAAGCCGTCTCCATACGTTTGAAAGCCATGGGAAAGATCCAGAAGATGGGAAAATGGATTCCACATGAACTGAATGAAAGACAGCAGGAAAACCAAAAAACCACTTGTGAAATGCTGCTCGCCAGGTACAAAAGAAAGTCATTTCTCCATCGAATTGTGACTGGCAATGAAAAATGGATATATTTTGAGAATCCTAAGCGTAAAAGATCATGGGTAACTCCAGGCGTACCATCGACACCGACTGCAAGGCCAAATCGCTATGGACGGAAGACAATGCTCTGTGTTTGGTGGGATCAGAAAGGTGTGATCTATGAGTTGCTAAAACCTGGCCAAACCGTTAATACTGAACGCTACCGACAACAAATGATCGACTTGAATCAAGCTTTGCGTGAAAAACGACCAGAATATAAAAAAAGACAACACAAAGTGATTTTGCTTCATGATAATGCATCATCATATACAGCAAAACTGGTCAAGAAAACGATTGAGGCGTTTAGTTGGGAAATACTTTCGCATGCGGCTTACTTATCAGACTTGGCTCCGTCCGATTACTATTTATTTGCATCAATGGAACACGCACTTGCTAAGCAGCGCTTCACTTCTTACGAAAATGTACGAAAATGGCTCGATGACTGGTTTGCCTCAAAAGAGCAACAGTTTTTTTGCATCCACAAATTGTCAGACAGGTGGGAAAAATGTATAGCTAGCGATGGGCAATACTAAAATATTTTTTATCATTTTCATACAATAAACGTGTATTTTCTATACAAAAATTCCGGTTTCATATTTACATACCATACATGGACTCCAAATGTCCTATGTTCTGTCGTCTAATAGAGTGATGCCAACATCTAGAAAGAAAGTGAGAATAGAGGGACTATAGTTTTCTTCCTATTTTATTACTTTTTGTTGCGCGTGCATCCATTTCTCGTTTCCATAATATTATAGAGCGTAATAACACCCCGACTGGCAAGTAAAAGTTTTAAATCTTATTGCACACTTTGTGCAGAAAGAGACAGAGAACAGAGGGGCTGTACATATTGGCTTCACTTTTCTGGCCGTATGCGGGGTCCATGTATACTCCATAGTTGTTATCGTGGTTATTTAATCTAGGCGTTGGTAATGAATCGCGCGAAATGCTCGATCTTTTCGCTCCAAGCAGCAGTCATGGACACACATCGCTCCGCGTTTCTCGTGTCTTTTATTCGTCGAAAGTGCGTCTTGCGCGTTAATAAGTCTCAGAAGTGTCGAGAATAGCGATGTGCGATCGCCGGGGTGTATTGTGAAGACGTCATTTGTAACTAATCTTCTCGTTTTTTCTTGCGGTATATGCGCCCGGTGCTTGTTGCAACGTATCGCGCCGACATCCCTTAAGCCTGATCTACAATATGCTCTTTACGTTCTGTTTCTTGTCTTCTATCTTTTTCTGGCTTAAAGCTTAAGGTTTGAGTCAGAAAGAGATAAAGAGAAAAAAGTAGGAAGCAAAGAGCATATTGTAGATCAAGCTTTACATTTGCTAATAACATCGACTCGCTCAAGTAGCAATAGAATCAGGCGATCGTCGAATTTATTGAACGGGAATTAGAAATGCGATGGCAATCAGAGAGAAAGAGAGAAAGATACGGAATATTGGAGCAATTGCGTCAGCTTGTTAGGAAAAGAGATACGGAGACAGAAGTATGTCATAGAGCGCGTTCTTTTCGGCCGCGGAGCCGTTTATATATTGGCGTATATTTTCAGCGCGATTCAACAATCGCGCGACCATCTTGATTCTCGATCTTCCTGCACTGAGCAACCGCCGTGGACAAATCGATCGACATCATTTCGCATTGTACGCGTCTTTAACCCGTCGAAAATAAGTCTCGCGCGGAAATAAATATCAGGAGTGTCGAAAATAGCGATATTCGATCGCGGGAGCGTATCGTATCATTTATAATCTTCTCGTTTCTCCTCGCGATATATGTAAGGTAACTAAATTTTGCAGCTCTGAATTCGGGACACTTCATAATTGTGTGAAGCGGGGGTGGGGGGAGAGGTAAAAAGATCCGAAAATTATTTGACAATCATTGAAAATGATGACAAATCGGTGTCCCGAATAGCACTCGAAAAAATTCGGGACAAAGAGTGAAAAATCGGGACGTCTGGTCACCTTAATATAATCAAATTAACACAATCATTTTCTCATTGAATATTACAATATTAATATTCTTGGTTATATGTTATTAGTTTGCAATCAAGACGAATACAGTCAAATTGACACAATTATTTTCTTATATATAACCAATAATATTGATATTGTTGTTTATATATAAGAAAATAATTGTGTTAATTTAACTATGTTCGTCTTAATTGGAGATTAATCTTCATTCAATACCATATCTTATTTTAACATTAATCTTATTTCTGAAATGTCAACAATAAAGATATTCTCCAAACAAGAATATTCTTTTTTTTGTAAGTTTTCCTAATTTCGAAGTTTTGATTGTTCGGAACAATGCATATCCACCGTTTCCTACTAAAAATTTCGGTTATAGAAATAAAACCTTCTTCTAGAAACTTTCTACTCAGTCAAATGTTTTCTATTATCTCAGCTGAGTTTTAAGGGAATATTATGTCATACTTGAAAGCTTTACCAATGAAACATTCTTTTCTGTAAATATTACATTCATATTAATTGCACAAATGCTTGCTAATGCTTTTACACAATGAGGATACGTGTGGAAATTAATTGCTCAATATGTTATAAAAACGATAAAAATTTTTTTAATTGTCATCTTAAGCTGTTAGTTAGTAACAATTAATAGATAATTTATTTAATATGTCATCTAATTTAACATCAAATATAGATGTTAATACTGAAATTAAATATTTAAATCTTCATTATAAGCTTTATAAAGTAAAAATGTCATACACGACATAATACCATTAAATCTTACATTAAATAGACTTAATTTAACAAGCAAGATTAATTTGAAATAGTAACAAATTGACATAATCTCATTAAATCTTACATTAAACAAACTTAATTTAACAAACAAAATTAATTTAAAATTGTAACAGATTGACATAATCTCTTTAAATCTTACATTAAACAAATTTAATTTAACAAACGAAATTAATTGAAATACTGCCAAATTTTAACAAATAAAAAGTACTGAATTAAGTAACATTAAATTATTATTATTATGTTATCAATTTATTTTTATTAATTATTGTTCTTAAAGTAACAAGTTTTGAGCTTTTGTATTCACCAGGAGAAATTGTTTAATTAAAAAATATTCCTAAATTCAATTTAGGAATATGTGAATTTGTGTCTGATTTAGAAGAAGGGAAACAAAAGACGAAAATCTGACTCGACAAAGTCGTTTTAAATTTCATTGACTTTCATTTAAAAAAAGCATCAAAATCAGCTCAAGCTCGAAGTTATAGTTTTAAAACATTAAATTATAATTGACTCCACTGTGCGGCGGTACGTGCGGTTGGATTCACTCTTGAATTAAGGATCGTCTACTATGCAGTCGCAGTTACGTTTTAAAATCGCGTAGCACTAATCTGAATCAATTATGTATCTATTTTCTTTGTGTAAACCTGTAAAAAATTAAGAGTTTCATTGGAGTTATTAATAAAACTTTTTATCTTTTACAAATTTACACAAAGGAAATAGATATATCTTGGAAAGAAATTAATCGGGGCCTTAAATATATGTAGTAACCCTATATATAACCAAGGATACCCCAAAATAGGCATGCCTTCATAAGGACCAGATATGACTAAAGTAGGCAAATTCTAAATGAATCTTCGCAAATAGATCATGAATTGATACTGACGTGGAGACCCCAAATGAGGCTTATACTAATAAAGTTTGACCAGAAGCAATTAGCAAATTACTGAAATGGTTCCACTGAAAAAATGATTATTCATTAATAGTTAATTATTGATAATTATAAGATAAATGTTTTGATGAATATTACTATATTTTAAACAGTTAAAATAAGTATTCAGTCTAATCAGGCATACCAAAATAGAGCCCAGTCAGATTTACAATCTAGGCACTAATTAGATAGAAAAAAGGAATATTCTTGTGTGGAGAATATCTTTTTATTGACATTTTAAAATAAGATTAATGTTAAAATAAGACTGTATGACATTGAACAAAGATACATTGATCTTCAATCAAGACGAATATAGTCAAATTAACATAATCATTTTCTTATATATAAACAGTAATGTCAATATTGTTGGTTATATATGAGAAAATAATTGTGTTAATTTAACTGTATTTGCATGTTGAGTGTAAACTAATAATATATAACCAAGAATATTGATATCGTAATATTCTAATTTGTCAAAGCGTTGTATTTCTGTGGATTTAAATGGACCTGTCTTTAGAGGGCCTTGATAGAAGCAGGGAAAAATTCACTAGGCCCTTTTTAGTTCTCGTTTAAAATTTCTAGCCGAGATGATTTATAGAGCGCTACGTGTCTTTGAAACGTGAGTGCGAGCGCATTGTAGACGAGCCTTTAGTCGTGGAAACGATTATACCGACGACGGGTCCGTAAGCAATTTTCGACGACCAACGCGCCGGGATAATTCCGACACCAAGTAAGAACAGTTTAATCGCGGCGCGCCGGAAATTCCATCGAGAATACTCGACTCGCAACCTAATTGCGAGAGATCGGGAAACTCCTGCCTGTAGCCCAGAAAATTTGTTTTCCTGCTAGGGGCATTAATTTGCAGAGCGCTGCAACAAGCCAGGGCTTTCTTGCGTCGCCGTCCTCGTCCTCGTCTGGTTACGCATCGTGCACGATACAGCGTGCGCGGCCTCTCGTACGGGGTGAGATAAGAACTTGGCGAATTACTCAAAGTTAATGCTAACATAAACGCGGGGAACTTTCAGTGTTATTGCGAGAGGTTCGCGGGAGCGCGCACGCGGCGAGTTCCGCCGCGAAGATTTGCCACGGCACGGAAAAGATTTGTACGGTTCTTACATTTATTCATGTCCGGCTCTTCGCGCGCTCTCGCCTCCGTGCCGCGGGGAGCGGCAAAATGCAGCCGTGCCTTTTCGCAAAATTGTTGGGTATTTGTGAGGTAGAACTCCTGGGGCCGGGAGACCGTCGATAACGCGTCGTCAATCGGCGACTCGAGTCACTCGCGGCGAGTCTTTCAGCTTTCTTGCCCTTTTCTTTCTTGTTTCTTTCCTCACGATCGAATTCTGATTCGTTCCACGTTGCCGCGATTCGCCACGCGGCTCGTGTCCACGCCGATTATTGTCTGCCGAACCTTCGACGGGCAGAACACTAAATTCTTTATCAATGCCAGCGGCCGAATTGTAGACAATCCCGTCTCCGTCATATCGTATGGTTTTGCGGCCAATAACTTTGTTACGTGGCATTATTGTTACCTCTGAGCGGGACTTAACGACGTACGGACTAATTGCGGCCCAAATCGCATCGAGCACAATGGAGAATGTGGCGTATTTGGCGTACGTGAGATGCGCGCGTGTATCTGCTTTCGTATAAACCGATATTACACGCCGTAATTACTCGTGTAATGCCTTTCGCGGTTACGTGAGAGAACGGCGAGTTCGCGAAGGTCGGGCCAGGTCGGGGTTTCACGGCGATTCGACGTATTATTATTATAGCAATGAAATAATCGCGCGTGTAATTGACAGATGTATATTTCATATCTGGCACTTTTAATGGCGAATTACGCAATGTGTTTACAATCGGTATTCTTAATTGGAACGAAAGAGATTGCAGCCGCGCAACGTTGTCCGCGCGTTAAACATTATTCGAGACTATTTCAAATAATTATGACGGAAACACTCGTTTTTCTCCGCCAAAGTAATTTTCGCGAAATGCTCCTATCAACTGCCGTGAAACTTGTTTAAAAGCAACGTGATTGCGCAAATATTTTCCAATTAATCTTTTAAGAATTAATATTGTACCAGAATTGCTTTCTCTCTCTCTCTCTCTCTTTCTGTCTCTCTTTTTCTTTCTTCTTTTCAATAAACTAGTAAATGGTCTATGTAAATTTGTTTTGACAAATAAATTTAAATTTTGGAGTATTCAACCAAAAATAAAACAGAAAATGTGTAGTATAGATACGAAAAAAAGACATACGAAAAAAATTCGTTGTGTGTACAAAAGTCGACTCGACATTGCTTTGTGTTAAGGTATCACGTCTTCTCGCTGCAAATTTCAGCAAATAAAACAAAGTGAGAGAAAGAGAAAAGGAATGCTAAAGCGTGAAATTACTTCATTATTGGGATATGAACGCGATATCATGACGGATCGATCCGGCGGAAGAGGTCCGAAATATTTATCGAAGAACCTCCATAAATCTAGCGTATCAAAAGGATGCGTCATTTTGCATATCGCGGGCAAGTTTCGCTCTTGCCTCTTTCGACTCGTTGCGATTCGACACGAGATACGTCCTCCCGTCATCGCGTGTAGATATTATTATCCTTTCTTTACATGTGCCATGTTCGTGTGCGACTACACATATACAGGGTGAGCCATTTTAATCGACGGATCCAAATTGCTCCTAAAATACGCCAGCTACAAAAAAATGGTTAAGACAAGAATTGTAGAGGACAACGGGGGTCATTTTACTGTGCTAATAATTTTGACTTTTAAGGTCATTCAAAGGTCAAAGTCATTTTTTTAAATTAGAACCCCTATTTTTGACACCGGATTCGAAAAGAGCAGAAAATTTTACGTTAAAAATGATATTTAGATTTTTATTTTCACCATGACATCGTCGTTGCCGAACAAGATGTCCATTGCGAGCTCTTTGAGTTAATTTTCGTATTGTCGTGTTGTTTGGATATCTCCTCTCTGGATAGCGTTCAGCATAAAGCCTTGACGCAGCATCGTAATTATTATGACATTCCCCTAAAATTAATATCATATCAACAATTTCATTAGGAGGATAGTCAGCCATATTTAAATATAAATATTATTTAAATAAAATATTTAAATAATAAATATAATATTTATATAAAAAAATTTTTCAAGTTACCCTGCACTCAAAAAAGAAAAATTGTTAAAGGCAATACTTTAAAAGTGTTTGTTTTTACTTTTAAAATTTTATTTATTACGCCTTATTAATAATCATATCAAAGTGAGATTATTGCGCATCAATTTCGGAAATGGAATGACAACGTTTCGCAACTTTTCTTCTATTAGTATTTGTTAGTACCGCGAAACACTTATCATGCATAAAAATCTTTAAAATTAACATTAACAGCTTCTAAGTTGTTTTTAATCATTTTTTATTTGGACTCAGAAAAAAAATCTAAATATTATTTTTAATGTAAAATTTTCTGCTCTTTTCGAATCCGGTGTCAAAAATAGGGGTTCTAATTTTAAAAAATGACTTTGACCTTTGAATGACCTTGAAAATCGATCTGAAAATCAAAATTATTAGCACGGTAAAATGACCCCCGTTGTCCTCTACAATTCTTGTCTTAACCATTTTTTTGTAGCTGGCGTATTTTAGGAGCAATTTGGATCGATTAAAATGGCTCACCCTGTATATCTCTGGTACAAAAATATAATCCACCAAGTGATTAAATGACTCTTTCTAATTAATCATCTTATTATTTTAATTATCACGACTCCCTTATTATAGCGTTATATCTGCCAATCATTTTATATTGTTTATCCAAAAATATATCTTATCTTTAACAGAGTCCTTTGAATCTTAGATGATTTTGCTGTTATACATGGATCGAAATATATTTACTTTTATAATTTATTTTTATATGTAATATATGTATCGAAAGGATTCTTATAAAATCAAAAGGAAGATATTCTGAGCACACTATTCTTAAAGTTACAAGAATTTCTTACATCTACAGTACAAGTCTGGCTTGTTGCGTCTTTCGTTCCGCGCGCACTCTAGTAAAAGTTATATCTCATCGGTGTGTGTCTAGCCACGTGATAGGAAATTTGTGTCCAACGTCACTATTAGCCAGTAATGCAATGTTCGTTTCTCCTGGTGACTAGATAAATAAACTATCTAATGACTAAACAATCGAAATTACAATTATGAAACGAAAAAGAAACCCTAAGTAGTTGCCAGCTAATAATGTAATGCTCAATTCTATTTTTTTTAGATTTTTATGAAACTCACATAATCTGAATTTTTCGCTACCTAATTTTAACATGCTAACGATAATATAATAGCTAGAATATATATTTTAGAATATATATTTTAGATAGATTTGAAATAGATCACGCTAACAGAGCTTGTCCTACAACGTTACGCGTTCTAATTCGCTAATCTTCTTTTTTTTTTAATCTTGAAATTTCACGTGATTGTTTGCAGAGTGCCAGGAGTCCATGTGTTCAGATTGACTTGCTCTACATTTACATGTGGTTCTGTATGTCTTGCGTCGAACACCCTATATAGACTAAATGTACATATCTATTCTTATTTCTCTATCCATTTATCTATCTTACCTTCAAAGCAAAGCTCGGTACTGCCCGCGTAAAATTAAAGAAGAGAAAGGAGGAAGCTCTGAAATTGCTTGCCGATCGCAAGCGAAACTTCGTGAGTCGCGGCACAATTTCGAGGTATTCGCCATGTATTTGGTTACACGGGAGTGGGGGCTATTAAATGATCGTTATAGTAAGATTGGCGTGCGTTTCATTAGTTGGAAATTAGATCGAAAGCGCAGCAGTTTCATCCTAACGAGGTTACAGGCTGCCGCTATTAGCGACCATCCTCTTTACTTCCACTCGATTCTTCTTCCCTCGATCTCACCACCCTCGTCCCCTTGCCGTCTCGTGCCGTTCCACCGCCGTCGCTGTATCTTTAACACACGTTCTCGCACGAAAGGGAAAAAGTCGGGCGTAAATTTGGTTATTTCTCTTCCTTTTGCATTTTTCCCAGCCATCCGGCCATTTTAGCGCCGATTAATTCGCGCAAGAAGCCTCCGATATACTCGTCGATACTCACGTTTTCCGCCGTTTTTAGGGTCGGGCTCGAAGCTCGACTCCAGCAGAAAATGCTCTTCTCTTCGATGTGGGTCAACGTGTTATTTTCGCGAGACGCAACTGTGACGAGCGACAGACGCGGTTCGCGTCACGAAGAAACTTCCGGCGTTTGCATAAAAGCCGGCGAAAATATTGTCGAGATGTTATCTAACGGTATTCCTGAACATTCGCAATAATTAACGCGTAGAATAGTCGACTCTGACTACAATGTTTTCTCAGAGAAAGTCGTCGAGCTCTCGTGTTAATAAAATTACCATACAAGATGTTAAAAAATATCGCGAAATTTTTCTGCAGTCTAAAATAATATAAGAACAGAGTCAAAGGTAACATATCTATCGGTTAAATAAACGGCGAGAGTGGGGGAGAGAGAGGGGGAGAGAGAGAGAGAGAGAGCATTTACCATTCCAAGTCGTATGTAATGTAATCAGCGGTTTATCTTGGAAGCGACAAGAACCTGATTGCTTTCCTATTACACGAAGACTATCTTGCTCGCTCGCTGTCCTTCATGAATATTTACGACAATCGCGCTAATAATCAGATCGGCTCAATTATCGACATTATCGACAATGGAATACGTATGTACGTCTCGTTCGTTCACCCTCTCTCTCTTTCCCTGTAGCTCTTTCCCCCTTCCGCCTTTCTCTCTTTCTCTCTCTCTCTCTCTTCCTCCCCTTCTCTCGCTCACTCTCTCGAATTCCTTTCTAATTTATTCACGTAACTACTTGACACCGCGTACATACGGCTTAATCTAATCAGGCGCCGTCCTCATCCGTACCGTCGTCCGTGCCGATCGACCGACACACACACACACACACAAATATACATATACATATATACCCGCAGCTATTCGCCATCGTACGTGAATGGATCGCCCACGATTTCAATCTATTCGCTCGTGCCGTCGTTCTCGGGATATCGAGTAGAGGGAAAGAAGACGAAGAAGAAGAAGAAGAAGAAGAGAGTGGAAAAGAATGAAAGAAGAAGGAAAATGCGCATGCACGTCGTTCGGCATGAGAACGTCTGAATTCCTCAGACCGCACGTGATCGAGAGAAATCGAAATGACGGGCTTGACGAAATCTTGTCTTGACAAATCGAACGAAATTCTGGCGCAAAAACTGTGCGCTGCTGTGCCGAGTTCTATAGAAAACTTTTACTTCAACTAATATGTTTATTTTAATCTTTATATAATCGATGCAACCCCTGCAGTATATTACTGCACTTCAAATCCAAGTGTGTCATTTTGAAATGCACAAGTGTGTGACTTGGCTGGAATTCCTTTCATGCATTTTTCGCGGTTTTAAATCACGTTTGTAACATGTAAACACGTTAAGCACGTTAAAAACATATAAGTTGCAACTTAATACGTTTAAAAATATTAAATAACGTGATTTAAAGTAGTAAGAAACATGTAAAAAGATTCAACTAAAATAATACACTTGGATATGCAATATACCAAAATTTTAAAGAATTATATTTATATGTATTTTCATTTTTATTTGTTTTTCATATGCTTTTTATGTCCCTAGTCAAAATTGAACCTCTTTGGTGTCTAGCCACGAGATAATATCTAACAGCACTACTAGCCAATAATATAACGCTCATTTCTCCTAGTGATTAGATAAATGAGTTAGCTATAATCGAACAAACGAGATTGCAATTATAAGATGAAGACTCATAAGTAGTTGTTAACCAGTAATATAACGTTTCGCTCTACCTTCTTGAGATTTTTATGAAATTAATGTAATCTTAACTTCGATTTGTTGTATAATTTTTTGCTTGATGTTTGTCGAGTCAAATATCAATCTGAGTCGTTTACAGTCTTTGAAAGATTTCACATAATTTTCTTTTTAAACTCGACAAAATGATAAATTGAACAAAATTCTGTCACAAAAACCTTGCTTCATCAATTTTTATTAAAGATCATATTGCACTTAACTTTTTACTGCCCAAATTAATTTCTCATGTTTAAAAATTTTTTGATGTACATAGAACGTTTAAAACTAAAGTATTCAACATATATAAGGTGAAATTTTACTTTACTAATTTTTTATTGTCCCAAAACAGTTTTGTGACTCTGAGATCACGTTGGACATTTACTGTTATTGCTAACATACTTAAAAAGGGCAGCCATATTGTGACTTTCACGTCACATCTATCAAGACAGAAATAACATTTATATTGGAAACAAATAATGATGAATTGTGACTTCAGAGTCACAGTGAGCAGTAGAGGATTGTGTATATCGCAATGTTTATATTTAACTTACAACTTGTGGTATTTGTCAAAGTTTCAAAGATTTATATATATATATTTACTCTTTTATATACTTGTGCAAATGTCACGAGAAGATTACAAAATATAGGGAAGGAGTAAGATAATTAGGTTTTAAATATTGCCATACTCTTTAGTATCTTTTATTTTTCTCTTGATACTAGTCTCAAGTGAAACATCAATTTGAGTCTTTTGCGCTCTTGGGAAAACCCCACATAATGTTTCTTTCCTCTTTGCGACATTTCCAACTTGGCGAATATTTTTCGTCCTAAGAGTAATAGCTAATTGCTAGTCCCTACACCGTCCGTGTGCTCGTTAACTCGGCCCTTCAAACATCCTATTCGTGCGAACGCAAGGGAACGATAAGAAATTCCAACCGTTGGAATTTTGTTGTTAGCTCTGGGGACCGTCGTGTACCAAGCAGAAATATTTATTCAAACAGTGGTGTTTAATTCGGGTGCCGAGAGAGGAAGAAATCTCCTAAGCCCGAGCAGGCACAATCTTCAACTTTAAAATTCGCGCGACATTCACGATTGTGGAGCCTCTCCGTCATTGTCAGCATGTGAGTATGCGTAGACCAAAGATACTTTGGATCCTTTCTCCAAATATTAAAAATTCGCGCTTTTACAAGATGAGTTCTACCAATTTGTTGAAATTCACCGATTTTTGTCACGAAATCTAGACGATGAGATCAAGACTCGAGAGAATTAATATATTCGTCCGTTCAACCACTCGCATTCTCCTCTTCGGACAGACGAACGGACGGTTGTGAGACAAGCCTCTAAAAATAACGAGGTGACTCGTTTTCGGGAGAGTTTTCGGGGGTGGCATTTAAACGTCCTCATTTTCAAAAGTCTCAGCCCTCCCGGTGGCCGACGGCAACACCGAACTTTTCCACATCGCGAAACTCCCTCTGTTCCTTCGTCTCTGCCTTTTATCTGCCTATTCGGCGCCGTTCCTCGTTCCTACCCCACGGCTTCGCCACGCTCCTCTGTTCCCGCTTTATCTGTTTATCGGTCCTTTTTTCTCCGTGAATATTTTACTCGGTTCCTCGCACACGGTGTAATTGCGCGGCACGGTCGTTCGTCACCTTTATCATTTGTTTATCGTCTCATCACTTTGCCGCGCGAGCGGTTACGACGAATGCACTGTTTGCGCACAAAGGTAAGAGATAGCGCATCTGTTGAGAAGGGCTCTCGCGAAGGCACCTTGAATCATCCTGTTCGTTTATTTATTTATCGCGAAAGAAAGGAAGAGAGAGAGTGAGAAACAGGGAGCGAGTAAGAAAACTGTCGTTATTGCGAGGGATTCTCGTCGATCTGAAAATAACGCTGAAATTCTTCAACGCTAACAATTCTCCTCGAGCAATTCTCCCGCTCTTCTAACGGCGCAACAAACTCCTCCGCGCTGTCGCGCATGTACGTTTCATGATCGGCTTATCGTGATGCATATTATCGCGCAACAGCCCGCAGCTGGATCAGAGGAGCAGACAGGCGTGGATAAATCAAGATCCCTATCCGACTAATCACGAGTAGTGCTTAGCTCGATTCCGTGGAGCATTCTCAACTGGCTCCTCCACTTTTGCTCGGAGCCAATCCAATCGGTTCCAGAGACGGAGACTCGGAGCTCGAGAGAAAGAGAGACGGACAAAGAGGGAGCAAACGGACGGACGGATGAGTGGGTGGACGAAGAAGGAGAAGCCGATCCGATCAAAACAGACGAATGATCGCGCCCCGACCGACCCCTCGCTCGTGTTGCTCTTTCACCGTCTCGTTGGGCAAACTAACGCTCCGATCGACTCGCCATTCTTCTAGGATGGATACACGTATCGGAAATGGGGATCCGCGCGAAGAAAGGACCCGCTCCGGGACGGGAATAGGAATGGGCGCGCGTTTTCGTCGGGGTTCACGCCAGCCAGATCAGGTCTAAGCGGACGCGAGACGCTGATCGACGCTGAGACGTTCAGCTGATTATTTAGAATTATCCTCTAGCGAGTCGAAACGGCTCGTTCTCGTCGCGTTTTATGAACAACCAGATTCTTATTCTTTATTCGCCCTGCGGCTGGTGTATTTTAATAATAACTGTATGATCCTGAATCTACCATTCTTTTGGGAAATTGAAGCGAACTCCAAGTAGATCTCGGAAAATTTTCTGTGCGGAAGATAATGTTTCAAACATACAATTCTAATGGGAAAACCCAAAGATTACCCCATACGTTTTCTGTACTGAGAGAAATTATCCGATAAAGAATTAACAAACGGATATTTCCGATCAAATTCCAATCAATTTTTATATCCGATCAGAATATCCGATTTAAACTTAATCGGATACTTCCGATCATAATGGCATTTCATCAGATAAACCGATCAAAAAATTATAAACCGATATTTCTCATCGAATGTTTCCTGACCAGAAAATTCATCAATATTTTGATCGTCTGTTAATTATTTTATCGAATAATTTCTCTCAGTGTGGTCTTCATTTTACGTTAGAATTGAATAAAACACGTTGACTTTCTAAATGATTTCATTATTTACTAACACATGCTCAAAATGTTTTAAAAATATCTTATTTCTTGATATTTTATTCAATTTTGCATATAAAAATACGATTCTCTTTTATTTGATACCATAAAAATATATCGATACTGCGGACTCAAAAAAAGTGCGAGTTCTCATTTGTTTTCGATTCGATTCTAAACAGACCCATATTTTGGACAAGAATAGGATACCCAATTGATATTCTAGTGAAGTAACCTATCTCGGAACAATTTTGGGTATTCTAATCAGAATCTATGCTGTATCTGGGAAAATCTTGGGAAATTTCTATGCGGGACGTAAATTGAAACATATAACAGAAAAGAACAAAGAGAGACGAGACACAGTGAAGAGCGATACCGATTAATAACTCTGTAGAAATTATTTCTCCAGATGTAATTCATTTTCAGATAAATTCTGTAACGCTTTTCCGATAAATATTCTCGATTGTGACCCAAATATATAGAATTATTCAATTATGTCGAATAGGTCAAAGCTACGTAACCAAGTTTGTCAAAAACCTGAGTAACAACTGAGAGCTGCACGCAAAATTCGCCGATTATTTTGTATTTAGCATCGCTCCAAATAAAGTTCAATATGAGTTCCAAATGAGATTTATAATTCTCAAAATTATTGTTCATTTTTGCATTCAACAGAGTCCATAAATGTCGATCGTAATGAAGACTAACAATAAGTCGGTAATTTCATTCCCCGGACACAAATACTACAAAATTACAAATTTCTCGATGATAGAACGAGTAGCCATAATAATAATGTCCAATTGTGGAAGTGTATTAAAACTCTTTTGGCCGAATAAGACTGAAAACGAGAAAACGTGTCCAAAATTCCTGCAAAATACGTTGAAATAAAAGAATATACATATAAAGTGACATTTATGGTCGATTGAACACTTTTCTTTTACTTTAACAATCAATGAACCATAAAATTAATGTGATATACAATCTTTCTTTTGAATCTACCTTTTCTCATAATTTTGCTATGTTAATTTTCTGATTATTTTTTTATGAATACGCAAAAAAAATTTTAGAAAATTTTCAGAATATTTTACTTAATCAACCTCATACTGAGAGAAAAACATGGTTAATGTTACTAAAATTATGAATTATTTTCGGCGTCAACTATATTTGCTGCTGGTCTAACAAAGAAACAGTAATGTAGCAACATGCATGTAATTTATTATTATTAACAATATAATATCATTTACTATAAAAATACTACTATTAACTATAAATCTTTCACTATACGATTATAGTTACAAGTGCCAAACACCTTTTTATAATGTAGGTGTAATTTCACAGACACATCCTTTTTATTTCGGCGTATTTTGCAAGAATTTTGGCACACGTTTTCTCACTCTGCTAATTAATCAAGATGGCCGCGGCGAGGATATAGAAGCCTTAAAAATTAAAAAATGAAACGGAACTGTCCGCGATAATGTCTCATGTGTACTACCACGTGCAACGTCCACTCGCTCGAAATGGAGCTCTTTTGTACGTTCAGAAAAAGACATTAATCGTGATCTGAAACCGGAGCCGCGCGCATTCAATTGCAGAAGGGGTCAACCGTAACAAATCCGTCGGCGAGTGTATTCCCCGCGGTTCTCGTGAGGGTTGCTGGAGACCCTCCAGCGCAAAAGAAATCCGAGCAGTCCACGACTTTCTGCACATGCAGGTGCGACAATGTACCCGTACGCGCAGCGGAAACACAATCCCCATTGCGTGTTTCAATCTCGGACGAGCGTACACACCCAAAAAACGTCTATTACCATCTGCGCACAAATTATCTCAGGTATTTTATACCCACAACGTAAGACGATATTATTATCTCGTTGAAAATCTTCGAAATTTGATAGCAAAAGATACTATTGTCCAACAGAAATTCCATGGTACAGAAGCAATCATCTTGTGACAATTTGATAATGAAAAAGATTATTTGGCATAATTATATCTGAGTCGAAATTTTGATCCTACTCAGAAAATCCTACTATTCAGATCTTTGAAGTTACTTCATCTAGAAAAAAGTGCTACGGTCATAAAATACCCGTTTCTATGCTATATACACTAAGAGAAAAATATCTAAAAAAGAAAAAAAATATTTATTCTTGGTATATATATAAATATAATATATAAATATTTATTATATTGGTATTAGTAAATTTATTAGTACGCATCGAATAAATATGTTTTATTTTTTAGATGTTTTTTCTCTCCATGTAATTTTTGTTAAATTTTCCTCCTACTCTCAAATTCCGAAAATATTCAAAGTAGCAATAGTTACACTCATTATCTTACCTTGTATGATATCTAAAATTATTTGTAATATAAAATCATGCTATATATGCATGTTAAATCGTTAACGAATTGTTAACGCAACGATTTGGAATTTCGCGATAGGAACAAATTATACATCAGGAATATAAATAAAATTATAAGGAAAGGTTTAACGTTAGGAAAATAATATAATGAAATAACATAATAAAACGTTTATATAACTCCCAGATTCAGGTTCTATCATTATTAATGCGTTCGTCCTTGCAACATCCGATCATTTATTTCACGCTTGGATTCGCTCGGGTATCAATTATAACGACTCTCCCGGCGAGATTCGTGCCTGTAAATCAGGCTACGATCGATATTTTCGTTTCACCGGATCACAATCTCGTTTCCACCTAGAGAAACAAAAAAGCCGACGAAATCCACTTTCGCCGAAACTTTACCAAACTCGGTTCTAACGCGCGCTAGTTTTACCGGAGCGTGAAGGAAGAAACGAATTTACCATCGTCGTCTTTGCATATACACCCTCGCTGAGGCTTTCTTGGAAAAGGCCAGCTCATCTCACCAGATTTCCCTGATGTCTTTCCTCTTCGTCGCTTACTATTCCGACTCGGTTCAACGGTGATGGAGTCGTTCAAAGGTTTCCACGGTAACTGAAGATTCTTGAGGACACCACGAGATTGTGCATAAGCACGAGGGAAGACGTCGGGAAAAAAATCTTTAAGACTGTCTCACGTTGTAGGAGTATGAAAAGTATTCCAGATACGTCGAGGAATTATTTTAGTCTCTTCTCTCGCCATCTCTCTTTGGATACTCGGAGGTGACGTTGCGTCCAATTATTTTACATCTACGTCAAATTACGCCTATATTATGTCTGCGACATAAATGCAGAAAATAAAATGTCCCCTGCGAACACTATTTCTAGGGATAGAGCGATCATGAATCTTTCCTCCGTCGCGAACTCGTGAAAAATGAACATTTTTAAATGCCTTCAAGTTAGAAAAAGTTCACTTTTCACGAATTCATGCTAAAGGGGAAAGATTCATGACGGCGAGCCCGCGCATCGTTATTTGATACACGACTGAAGTAATATCAACGAGACCGTGATGGATGCTGTCGAAAAGATAGCGATCGGCCTTGGCGCTTCACGGAAATAAGATGGCCGTGTTTCAGAAGCGTCGAAACTCGAGATAAACTCCGCGTTACAAGATAAGCTTTTCGTAAACGGGGATACGCGGTTTCTCCACGATAAAAATCTCGATACGTTACAACGCGCTTCGCCATTCTGCGCGAGCGATCCCGTAACGGCGGTACTTGCGGTTTTTATGAGCGGTCGGACATTGTCTCGCCGGATTTACACGGAATCGATAAAAATATAGAGCGACTACGGCCGAGACGAGTCGAGTGGGTACCGACTTTGTGGCTGGAAGGAGAGACAAGGAGAGAGAAAGAGAAAAAGAGAGACAGAGAGAGGAGGGGGGGGGGAAGGGAAGGGAAAGGGAGGCAGAGAGCACTACCTTCGTATTATTCCAGTTTCTCGTGTGATGCACGTGCTCCCACGGTTATTCGCTTCGGTAGTGCATATGTGCACTTGCGCGCATACACACACACATACACACCCACACGCGCGCGCACACAAATACACAAACGCGGCTGCTGCGTGCAGGTACACACTGGCGCAGTTATCAATGCGAGATTATGCATATAGACCGCCCGTCATGATTATTGCGATAGGATATGCCCGCTGAATACGGATTTATAGTCAACTCCTCCGAGCGCGCGCTCGCGCACACGTTCTGATTAATATAGGAATATCCGGGGCTGCTCAAAAGCGCACGAGATTTGCTCTCGTTCGGCGAGAACATCACGTCCGCGGAGAATCATAACTCTGGGACAGACAAAGGTTCGCGCGAGACACGCGGTTGAAACAACAGCAACAATAATAGTAACGGTATGCAGCAAGATACTACACGCAAAGAAATGATTTAGTATAATGTTAGCTAAATCTCAGTTAAGACTTAGCTAAAAGGCTAATCGTTTTGTCGTCATTGTTAAGAATCGGCTATCAGGTAAGATACTTTTTTCGTTGTAAGATGGAAATTTGTTAATTGAAAATAAAAACGCACACTTGCCTGTAAAGTAACTGAAAGAGAGAAAAAAAGAGAAAGAAAAGAAAAAGCAATTATATATATTTCTAAATATCCTGAATAAATTTCTCGAACATTCGAACTTTGTTTTATTTCATGTCGCAGCGTCGACTTATTCGCGTGTTTATAGCCATTTAAATTATACTTTATTATATTAAATTTTATTTTATTGAATTACAGAACTGCTTAAGGCTGCGATATATCAGATTTAGGTTCGAAATTTGCATTCCTGCAACACTTCGTGCATTCGTTTGCTCTCGCGCCAACGCGCTATATCTACTTTTTAAATGAGGTGAATGACCGCGTCAGTGATGGGCTTTCATGTGTTAAAAGTATTTCGTAACGAGTATAAAAATTCGGTAGTTGTTGCTAAATTATTCAGTCAAATAATGCAAGCTAATAAAGTCACACAGTTAGGAAATTATTTAGTTATATAAGGCAAATATATAGTTCTTTCTTTTTCAGAATCAAGATTTAGTCGCTTAAATTATACATTTAAACCATGAAACTAGATTCTGAAAGTTTTTTTTTTAATAAACCTATGCTTATCTGAGCCGCGGGGTGGAGGTAAGCGGGCCGAGCTCGCTGCGTATGTGCGTCCAGTGCGCAAGGTGACTTCCTGGCAGTAATAGTCGCGTTCCATTCCATTCGCGTGAATTCCATTTACGCATCGCGTCGTGACGTACCGCAGCGACAACGCCGAACGATCTAGAACGCGGATCGATACAATTGTGTATAACGTCACTTCTAAACGTCGTAGCGACTTGAAACAAGAACCATTGGAAAGATGAGATCGTTGCGCTTCCGATGGACATAAGATCGTTCTTCTGTAGCATAAGAAATAGCAATAATGTAAGTACGAAAAATATTAGTGTCTACATTAAAGTGGACATTAATTATTGATCTCTGTTAAAAACCTATGAGAAATAGTGGTTTAAATTTGTAATGCAAAGCGTTAATTTTATTTTTTTGAGATGAGTTTGACGTTTTTGAATACAAAGCACAATTTAAAAAAAAGCGAAATGATAATGATAATAACTTTCTATCTAGCAGCAAATATTTTTTGCCGTAACTACGAAGTTTAGATAACTAATAAATTTAGCTCTGATAGCAACATTAGCTGTCCCTATTTCAATAATACATCTTAGCTGTTACAGCTGTGTTCTAGCTCCAATGGCTAATCTTTTCTCTGTATGCGTAGAAAGTCGAAGAATTAAACACCCGAGAGAATATAATATCATCTTTAGCGGAATTCCTTTATATATTAGTCTCTCAAGAAAGAGAGAGAGAGAGAGAGAGAGAGAGAGAGAGAATACTTTTAAAATTAAAAAAAAATATTCTAAGCGCAATATTCTCAAAGTTAGACGAATTTTATTTTTATCTACAGATCACACGCACACACGAATCTTACTTGTCATGTTTTTTATATCGCGCGTAAGAACGCGTTTTGCTTCAAGTGAACATATTTTTTTATTCAGAAAAGAAAAGTTCAAGTGACATCTAATAAATTTCTGATTAATAGTTTACTCTATAAAAAGAGAACTACTGTGTACTCTTTTGGTAAAAATTTTTGTTTAAAATTTGGAATTGTAGGAAATAGGAATTAAGATTAACAGAATGTTAATAGGATTCTTTTTCAGAACTAGAGTTCTTTTTTTGGAAAATTTCGTTAAAAAATGAGATATATTTTTTATATAAATAAAAAATATAAGGAAAAAAATTTATGTACACATACACGCATATATAATTGAGTAAGGTAGAATATGAAGTCTCAATAATGAAGTCTCAGAGAATATTAAACTATATTTAAAGTTCTCTTAAGCTTTTTTAATTAATAATTATTGAAACTTGTCTGAAATAAAATGCTCAGATTTTAATTTAGAGTTAGGTGAGAGTATTTCTATTAAATCGTGGTTACAGATAAATATCATATATCTATATATTTATACATTCAATTGATCTAATTCAAAAATGGATCTAAAACTTGGATTCTAATATTGACTATTGAATAAAAATCTGAGTATCTTACATTAGACAAGTTTCTGTATAATAATTAATAGTTTCCAGTTGTCAACTATTAATACAGATCTTAATACTTTACTTAAAGATCCATAAAAAATGAAAGTTTTACATGATTTAACTTAACGCTTAAAAGGAGAGCTTTGTCTGACTAGAATTCGTCCTTTATTTACACACCTGTTCTGCTCCTATGACCCACATGTTTTCAATTTCTTCCCTTTAATCTGAACCATTTCACAGAACTTCGAGCTTGTTTCTTGCCTAGGTTAGGCTGCAAACTTTCAAACTCACTTACACTACTTTTATCTATAATTCAACTTTTTATGATATTCACTTCCTATATTTATTTTCATTTTCTATCACTTTCATTGTTTATGGTCATTTTCGATTCTTTCTGTACAAGTTATTTTCTTTCTTTGTATATAACCAAAATACAATTAGATTTGTTCTTTTTAGCAGAACTGTTTGTATTGATGCAGACTGATACAATAAGTTAAAATCAGACAAATATATATATTTTGTTTCACTCTAATCTATTTATTATAACCAGTTCAGGCAGTTCAGTTAAAAAAGAACAAACCTATCATTATTAATTATTACTATTATTATAAATTATTACTACAAAATATTATTATATTAAGATACGCGGTCCCCGATATAATATTATTATATTAAGATTCCCGATTTTAATTGTCCAATACTCATTCTCGCGGGCCACGTGAACGAGGCACTTACGTTTGTGCACTTTACGTTTACGCGCGACGCTATTTGCCTCATTGCGTCGAGGCATCCGTAGCTACATAAAAATCCGTTATGAAGCCATGGCCGACGCTTATGTGACCGCGAAATAGTTTCGTGGTAATTATTTTCTGATCGTTATCACCGCGCCATTATCGAGGGTCATAACGCGACGATTACAGCTAAATGCACCGTACGTGAACGAGGAGAATACCGTTCTCGGTGCTGGAATGTTATATATGAAGTCGGCGAACGACCGAGCGTCTTCGCCGAGGAATCGCCGTGTCGATGTTGTCCGAGCGTTCTTGCATATCCTCGTGAACGCGGCGCATCCGTGAATACGTCATTGCCGTTGCAACGGTAGCTCGGAAAACTCGCGTCGCGTCGCAGCATTTACCTGATTGGGCGAATTGGCTCGTATTATATCTCTCGTGAATCCGCTATCGCGATTGCTCGAAACTTCCTCCTTTTTCCGTTCTGCCGACTCGTCTGCAGACGCAATGCGCTTTCTTGAGCACAACCACGCATGCACACACACATAGAAAAATGTTCTGCTACTGAGGAAAACGATTATTCTGTTTATTTTTCGTTTTTTAAGCAATGGTTATTTTCAACGAAGAATATCTTCTTGATAATGGTCTTAAGACATACTTATCACAAATTTGAGAAAAGCTCATTATTGTATACTCAAAAGAAGAATGTATCCTATTTGTAAGAATATTGTTAAATCTTACCGGAGAAAAAGTTGGTTTGACTCTATGTAGTAAGCAAACCGAATTTTTAATTTAATTTAATATACTGGATTGAAATGCTAAGCGCGCTTACTACACTGAGAAAGAAATGTTTGATGTTTTTAATTACAATAGCATAGAAAAGTAATTACTAAAAATATTATGGTCGAGAAAACCATTTTTTTTTTTATAAAATTCTACTCGTCAAGAATAAAGAGTACGTATTATCGTAAAATTCTACTATAATGTCAGTGATAATGCTTTTATATTCACACTATTATTATCATTTTTGTCAAAAAATAAAATGGCAGATTAATTTAGTTAGCACCAAAATTATCTATAATTTTAATTAGATCAATCATTTTCTATTCTCAGTGTAAGATTTTCTCTCTTTTTCTCTCTCTTTCTCTCTCTCTCTCTCTCTCTCTCTCTCTCTCTCTCTCTCTCTCTTTCTCTCTTTCTCTCACACAGAATATATTCTAAATAAATTTGATATTTATATAAAAAACTTTTAATTAATTTGCGAATATATTGCCGATACATATAAACTTATGAAATACTTGAATCAAATTACTTAAATGCATTATTTATATGCATTTTTTTATGTATGCACTCGTACATACAAAATCTCGGCTTGATTTCATGATCTCTTTGGGTGTAGAGCAGATTGAAATGAACAAGAGTCAAATATTTTTGCGCAAATCGCAATAATTATAGAGATATTAATTATAAAAGATTTATAAATAATTACGCATGATATGGTAGATGAGCTGTATAGTAGCGTCGTCTACCATATTGCTTGTATATTAGATCAAATTGAATAAAAAGTCCTTCATTTTGCAAGTAATTACATAAATTTTTAGTTATTAATGAAAGACAATTGTTACATGATTGTGTGCGATAATGCACAAATCTTTTTTACTCAATAACTAAAAATCGACGCGATCATTTTCAAAATGATACAGGACTTTTTTGTTCAGTATAACATAATATACAAACACACAGCGACAGATGTCACTATCATATCGAGTTTATCTATCATATCAAGCGTCATCACTTAAAAGATCTATTTATTGTCTTCTTTAATTAAGGCTCTTGGGGAGTCGCATCATCTATTTCTTTTTAATGACGTCAAAAGCGAGAAAACGCATGCTAAAAATTCTTGCAAAATACATCGAGATAAACAGATATATTCACAAAACGACATTTGCGATCGATTAAATACACCTCTAAAATACTCTATACACTTTCCTTTTATTCTAAAAATCAATAAATAATCGGAAAATTAATATGACAAGATAATGAGGAAATTAAAAAAGTTAAAAAAGACGATTGCACGTCACATTTATTTTATAATTATCTGTTGATTGTTAGAACAAAAGGAAAGTGTACGGAATATTTTATAGGTGTACTTAATCGATCGCAAATGTCGTGGATATATCTGTTTATCTCGACGTACTTTGCATGAATTTTTAGCATGCGTTTTCTCGCTTCTGACGTCATTAAAAAGAGATGGATGATACAACTTCTCAGGAGCCTTAAGGGGATGTTGAAATCGATGACGAATTCGAACAATATCGATAATACAGAGACGATCGTCACTAACATAATCACGCTATCATTTTTGTATTTCTTGTATATACAGAACATGAATGTGTGTTGTTTTGTTTTACCATATTCAACAGAAAACCTAACCATATATGTATAGAAATCTTTTTGCAAACTTTATCGATATTTTTAAACTTCCAAATGCAGATATGAAGACAGAGAAATGTTCTTCAAATTTTTCCGTTTGGAACATCCACATTTTCGGTATATACAAGCTGCGGAACTTTTGGATTAGACAAATATTGCGCTAACTGACAGTTTGAGTATTTTACATTAAGAATTTTTTGTTCGTTTTCGACATATATCGAGCAATGCTCCTATTTATTTTTGCACATACTTTCATTGCGTAAAAGCATTTGTAATTCTATGTAACCAATACGACGTAAACTTTGTAAAAAAATGTCAGTGTTCTGTCGTTTTCAGCTTCAGCATCCCCTTAAGCCTAATCTACAATGTGATCTTTGCGTTTTGTTTCTTGTCTTCTGTCTTTTTCTGGCAAAGTTTAAGGTTTGAATCAGAAAAAGATAAGTAGAAAGAAGCAAGAAGCAAAGAACACATTGTAGATCAAGCTTTAATATCTCCATTGCGAATATCGCAAAATGATATGGAACGTTCACCACAATCCGCTCTTCACGAGAGATTGTGAAATCGAGCTGGGACACCCTGTATACGCACACATACGCGATGTGTACATGTACACATCTATAAACAGTGTCTAATATGGGAAAATGCTTTTTCACATCAGTCGTAGATGCTTATAACAAACATTACAAATTAAATTTTTCACAATTGAGAATATCACAAGACCGCGTTGTTTACGCTGTCGAGGTCGCCACTTGGTAATCATTGCTCAAATTAAACTGCAAATAAAACTTTCACGAGGAGGTCGAAGTTCTCGAGGCGGAATTAGCCGCGGAGCGAAAGTCTCGCGTTCTATACATAGTCTCGCGACTTAGATCGCTCTTAATATTTAATGTCGAGTAACTTGCCACTTACCGATGCTCGTCGCGTGTCTGAGCCCCGGCCATTCTTCCTGGTTCCGGTATCCTTCCGCTAGTTCCGCTTGGAAGAACAGACATTGGACGATTCCGGCACACCCCGTATACACAGTGGCGGAATCAGACAGCGCGTCTGTATCGATGGCGCGCGTGCGGATACGCGGAGGGAATTCGATATTCCGCCTCGATTTCTTAAAAATTATATTCGGCCCAATTTAGCGGAATTGCTGTCTTCCCGTCGGTATGTTCGCTCTACTTACGCGTACCAGATGGCGCATCCTTGCGAACGAAGCGATTCGCAAGCTTTCGGGATTCCGGGCGCCTCTCGCCACCATCCTCTCGTTCTCTTTACCTCGTCCCCGTCGCCCTCGTCGTTCTCGTCGTCATCGTCGATTCTATCTGGACGAGAGCTCGGAGAAATGCGCGGAACGCCGGGACGGTCGTCCTACGTGAACGATTTCCCGAATGCGCGTATGGGTTAATTTACGGCATCCTTCGACTCCTCCCGGAGATTTTCGTCGGGGTCTTCTGCATGGATGCGAGAGATTACGGGGACGCGATCGCTGCAAATCGTATCCGATACGTTGTAATCTCGCATTCTGTCTCCTCGGGCGCCGATCCTCCGTCGGCGCCGATGCGATCTGCCATTTTCCGCGGGAAACTCGGGCTGTTGGGGCTTTAATCGCGTTCACTCAATTCGGACCCGCTTCGATCTAATTTATACCGAATAATCGCGCAAGAAACCGTCGACACTATCGGTCGGCCTCTTAAATGAATCATACGTTAATGTAGAATCTTCGTCTTCCTTTCAGTTGATTTTCGTCGTGCATTACAGATTTCATATCGGTATTAGGTTGCAGCAAGAGACTTGTCGCATTTGTGTTGAGTAAAGTAGAAAATGAAATTATTCCATTTTTCGAAAGGTGAATCATTTTTACGCATGAAATAAACATCGACTCGATACCGTTTTAGACATTTAACCCTACATATAAATTTTTCAAGATTTTTCTATATGCAGCCGATTCCGATTAAAACACCAAAATTTATTCCAAAATTAGTTATTCCATTGTACTCAATTGGGACTCCCATTCTTATCCTTATTTTTATAGAAACATGTTTTCTCTTTCTCTCTTTCTCTCTCTTATATTTTTATAAATCATAATTACGAAAATTCTTTTCTTCTTTCTTCTTTCACTTTTTCCATGAAACTTTTCTTCTGCCTTTGGATATACATATATATTTTCCATTTAAAATCACTACTTCAGTTATTTGAGAAATCGAATCTCAATTAAATTCCAAAAAATTGCTCATAGTTGGGATAAGAATTCCTAATTGGTATCACAACACGATACACCTATTTGGAGCAGGTTTGGATTACCTAATTGGAATCTATACTGCATTTGGGAATGTTCAGGAAATTTCCATACAGATTCCAACCAGAATCCATCACATTATTTTAGAGAATCGAACCGTATTTTAATTATATATCTCAAGAAATTTGTTATACGGAACGATGACTTCCTATTTCCCTTTTGAGAAAAGAAAAAACACAGGGAAAAAATTATTTGAAAATTTATTTGTGGGATATAAAGTTGATTTCGGTGAAACAACTTTTATCTCACAAATAAATTCTCATGTATTTTAATCTTAGTGTACTCAAGCTTCCTATGAGAATTTCAAAGACAAGAGAACGACAAACTTTTGGCGCGCTAACCCGATACATCTCGTGTATGTTACAAATGTTTCATTATGTCCGCGCGTTCTCTTTCTCCCTCTCTCTCCTCCTCCCCTTCCTCTCTCTCGCGGCGGAAATTTCGTCTCCGATTATATGGCTAATTGTGCAAGCCACTCGTTCATTCCGACAAATAATCACTCACTCGTAACGAAGGAGCAACCAAGACCGCGAAAACACCGAAAGGAATCGTCGCGAAACCTCAATCGCGGACAAATCTCATTATAGTTGGCGCCGTTTCAAACGGTACCTTCGACAAGACGCACGACGCGCGACCAGCAGATCTACGAACCCTCTCGGGACGCGACTCTCTGCACGTTTATTGTCGTCTCCCTTGTTTTCCACGGACACGCCCTGCGAACTAAGCAGTCTGCGTGCTTAAAAGGACTTCCAAAAATCCTACCTCGCTTTGGGGATGCTTTGTACTACCCACAGCGCACGAAGACGTAATCCTGGTCGCGGTAAAGGATGACACAACAGAATTGGATGTCCTGCAACGAGGATTCTACCTCTCCCGCACCGGCTGCTTGTTGTTGCGTCGCGTATTTCACGAGCATTGCCGGGATTCGATTCGCTTTGGCCTCGGGTGATATTCTTTTATCAAATAAACAAGAATTTTTATTCTCCGACAAAGAGCCCCGCTCATGATAAAACAAGGACGGTAAAGTTTGATCAATCCCGGCGACACAGCTCGGTGCCGTCGAGCAGAGGTCACCGTTGATTGTTAATTCGCGCAGAGAAATTATTGCAAAATGAGCCGCGACGAGTCACATCGATGCACCGCCGTCGATCACGGGATCCGACGCGTCGCTGGCCCCGCGTTAATATTTCGCGTCCAGGAATCGCTCTTCCAACGCGTAAATATGTAAACGAGAGGAATGCATGCGTCCACGAATGTTCACGACAATCATTGTAATCGTGTGATATATATTTTTCTCGACATTACACTGACTGATCACTCAACGAATATTGCACGGACAAAATGTAATAAAAACTACGTTAAAATTGTATTTCACTTTATAACGTTTTTTTGCACAAAGCTGGACTAAACTCTGGCATTGTAGTATAAATTACTGTAGAAATAGTAAATAATAAAATGTTGCAAAATATATTTAATAGAAATTTTAATAAACCGATGTTATTCAAAAATCGTTTAAAATAATATTTAATAAGATTTAAAAATCGCATAAAGTAGCAATAATTTAATAAAAATCTTAACAAAAAATCTTACAAAAGCCATATATAAAAGTAATTACAATAAATATATTTTATAAAGTATCGGATAAAAAAGAATAAATCGTGTCATATATTTCAAAAGTTTGCTTAAAAAATCCTAACAAAACGATCTTATAAAAAATGTATAAAAGCAAATCATATATTATTTCAAAAATTTAGTTTGTAAATTTGACAATCTGTTGAATGTACGATGTAAATCACTCAAGTGATTATAATTCTGCAGTAAAAAGTGCTTATCATATTTTAAAATAAATTTCGGTCATAATTTCTATGGTTCAGAATTTAAAAAATGTTATTTCAATTTTCCCTACGCTGAGAGAAAAAAAATTTAAGAAATAAAAAAATATTTATTCGGTGGATACTAATAACATACAACGTATTTATTTTTACTAATATATGCATACATGTACCTATTTTTACAGCGAAAAAAATATTTTTTTAAACAAGAACACGTAAATTTTTTTAAAACCTTAGTTTTTCATGAAAATAATTGTTCGTTATATTTAGATAAAAGAATTTACATTTAAATAAATATCAATAAATATCGAATCAATATTTTTTAATTTTTTAGATATTTTTTCTCTCAGTGTACAATATTTTCCGCGAGCAGATACGACGCGTTGTCACGTTTCTCTGTCAGTTCCTTCGTGTTCAAAAAAAGAACAGATGCGTTAAATATATTGCGTTAAATATATGCGTTAATTAATTTTAATGGAAAATGCGCGTCACTATATTAAAGTTAAATTTGAAACAATTAACGAATTGTATAATTAAAATTATATGTAACGTCTAATTTTACGTGCTAAAGCCGGCGCGTACATGTATTCCGTATTGGTTTCTGTTCTTTTTTCCTCTTTCTTCCTTTAAGCCACTTTCCACCCCCGACCGAAAGCGCCGACGTTATCCGTTTTTTCACGGCTCCCCGGAACGTCGACATCAGCGTGTGCCAGAGAGGCGAGAATACGGTGAGGCTAAAGACCGGTTATTGCGATGCACACCTAGATCGCATACACGATGTATCGGTCGGCCTTGTTGAGAGCGCGCTCGCTTCCTCTTCCTTCGCTCTTCCCACACGTTCCTCGCGCTTGATTAACGCGAGATCAACTCTGTCGTCGGGCGGTTTCTCGCTCGGATTAATATCAAATTCTCCGAATCGTGGACACGTGAAATCGCGGTCGAAGCGCGCCACGATCAGGGATTTAAGCCAAATGTCTGCATAAGCCGCGAAGCGTCGCGCGTCGCGTCGCGTCGCGTCGCCCCAAAGATGTCATTATGCAAAATCGAGCGCTTTCGCGCGACGACTATTGGCGCGTCAAGCGGAAGAGCCGCAGCCCGGACGCGAGACGCGTCATTTAAGTGGAGACAAAAAGAGGAAGGATCGATCGCTCCGATAAGCTAGAGAGAGAGAGAGAGAGAGAGAGAGAGAGAGAGAGAGAGAGAGAGAGAGTCGCATCGGCTATGCGGAGAATCCATTATACATTCCGCGTGCGCAATGTTGTCCGTTGTCTCCGGAATGAATGCCCATAATAACGTCGGTGTTTCGAAGTTTCGCGAATTATGCATCGCCGTTGGCGCCGTTCCCCATGTCGAGGCACGTAACTTTTTTATCGGCGTCATTATTTTCGGCGAGTGAGACGGGAAGTGGTGTCGCGAGAGAAAAAGAGAGCACGTGTCTCTTATAAATCGGCAAGTACAATTAACGTGGTACTGGACATTGATCATATGACATCAACATATGATTTGTTACCGAGACGAGCCGCGAGGGCCGAGTTTCGACTTCCGGCCGGAAACACCGATACCCTGAATTTTTAATACTGATCGACGCGCGCGCGCTCACGCGACCCACTTTCCGATCCGCAATGTTTTCCGACGCGGAACGAGCAGCACGGGCGTAATAACGTCGATATTTCGCGGCGAATTATGCGTAGGCGCCGCTCTCTCCGTTGCTGCGGCGAGTAATTCTCCTACCGGCGCAATTATTTCCGATGTGGCTAGGAAATGAAATATAATAATAATAGCACGGGGGTAGTTAGCGCACATACACACACACGTATCACTTATAAATCCTCTTATAAATACGGGTCGCCACATGGACGTAGGAATATTTGGACGGAGCATAAGGTAGTCCTGTGTGTGCGGAGGGTGAAACTTCAGGGGTAAGGGAAAATATCCGTCGCGGCCATCTTAGTGGATCGAAATCAGCATATAGAGTCAGTGGCATTAGAGTATGTACGCTGTTTTTCGTGAATAGAAAGTTTTTTTTCAAAATCTGAGTAACCCGAGTCGAAATTTTGATCCTACTTTCAGCCTTACTATCTCATTCAACACCTATTCTTATATCCTAAAACCTACATCAACCTTATTTTTTTATTTTATTTAACCTGTTCAAATTTGGATCCTACTCTCAGCCTTATTATCCTTATTATTCAATACCTATTTTGATTCTCTGGAACTTATATCAATTCCTTTTGATCTTATTTAAGCTTATCCGAATCGAAATTTTGATCTCTCCACTATTTCATTCAATACTTATTTTGATACTCTGAAACCTATATCAATCTCTTTTGATTCTATTTCAACCTACGCGAGTCGAAATTTTGATCCTACTTTCACTCACTTCCATTCAACATCTGCTTTGAAGAAAATGAAAAGAGAAATTTTGGACATCATCAGGATCAAAGTAGGAGTAAATTGTATCATTAGAATGAAACCTACTTTGCTAACTTAGCTCTTACTGCGTTGTAGAATTCAAGATTTAATATAGGGCCAACATTTCAGTTCGGAAAGTTACGTAATTAATACACTAATGTGACTGAATTAAAAATAAATATTAAATACAGGTAGAATATTAAATAATTCTGAAATATAATTCTTTTTTTAAGACTCGATATGGAGAGAACATAAGAATAAGTACATTTATAATATCAATGTAGGACAGTAGTCTGTATAATATAATTATAATTTGAGATTTTTCACTGACCCTTTAAATTTGACAGAATTTGCGGGTTCGATGAAGAATCAAAATTTCGGCTCAGGTCGGCACACGCGTTTTTTCGCGACAAATCGCGATCGATCGCGTAGCACTAAGGAATATTTGAAAATCGGTACGGTTGAGGAGATTACGAGAATCGTGGGAATCAGAGTGAGAACAAAATTGTTCGGAGTATCGCACTTCATTTTTTGCTCCCCATCCGCGATGTAACGCCGACGGTGTATTTGTCAATTGCAAGCCGGTTTTTCGCGACCAACTGTGAGCGTTGGCGCTCTTTCAAAGTGTGTGTGTGTCCCCGCTATAAATCAATAAATCGATTTCTGTGCACGATGAAGCCGTGCAGACACGAAGCGAAGCTGTCGGATCAATCGTTTAACAGAGTCCAAAACGAATAACGATCGCGAGAACTCTCCGCAACATGGAGGCTCCCGACAGGACACGAGATTACGTGCGCGCATGTGTGCGATTAACGATACGTAATGCAACGCAGCGCGATAATTGTTGAATCACAAGTCGTCATGCATGCCTTATATCCTAGTATTTACGTGGCACATCGAAATATTAAGCTTCATCGACTTTTTTTTGCAAAACCGATTCAACTGTCGCGCGAATGAGGGCAAGTCGTGTCTAATTGGTTCAAGGCGTCTGCCATGCGTTTGTGTATTTATCATGAGGGAAAGAGGGGAAACGAAATCATAAAATGTTCCTTATGGAACACGAACACCCTGAGTTTCATTCACAAGTCGGAGAATAATATCACAGTTAAGAAATAGAGAAGACTAATTCTCAGCAGCCAAGTATATCCTCGAGCGTCTTCAAATTCAGGATTAATATTCTCCATCGCAAGTGAATAAATTTAAACGACGCGTTATTAGAATCACGTTTTCTGCAAGTGTATGACACGCTATTTCGACAATGAAAACAATTTTCATTCATAAAATGTTTGAGACTGAGCATATGGATGAACGAGATAGAGTTGGTCACTATTTAAAGGCCGGCAAGATTATGGAAATCTCTCGCGGAGACGTCGTAACTAATAAACAGGTTACATATTCGGCCTTCTTACTCTGAGTTGCTAGCCAACTTGACCCGCTACCAGGGCAAGATGGCTACATTGCAGCATATATTTCGGTTATTACAGAAGAAAATGTGCAGTTTACGAAGTTATTACAGACATAAGAACATATACTGAGAAAAAAAACACTTGAAAATTTACTTTTACGCGACATAGAAATTTATATTTCATAGAAATAAACTTTATTTCGCAGAAGTAAACTTTATATCCCACAAATAAATTTTTAAATATTATTTTTTCAGTAGATAAAAATTGCCTTTACTATATTCGTATAGTCATTCACGCACTAAATTTGGTATTTTTGGTGATTTTATAGTTACAAAGACATTTTTCTTCTTAGTATAATTGTCACGTTATTTTATATAGTTTACTAGTACTCGTTAACATTACCTTGTAACAAACCAGATAACTGATTAGAATCAATCTGATTAGGACTATGAGGTAAATTTCTAGTAGGGATATTATCGGTCAGTCGGGAGTGAGACGCGATGAGAGTGAGACACGAATTATTACGACACACCTTGCAAAAGAATTCGCGAGTATCTGCGCTAATAGTTCCGCGTTTCGTTCCCGCGCGACTTGCATAAATAGAGATTGAGCGTGATCAAATTGGAATATTGCACTAAAAAAAATACTTAAAAATTTATGCGCGAAATATAAAATATATTTCATGGAAATAGAGTTTCTTTCACAGAAATAGACTTTATTTACAGAAGTAAATTTTGCTCGGATAACATTTTATATTCCACAAATACATTTTCAGTATAATAATTAATTCAGTATAACAATGTTCTTTTTCAATATAACAATTAATCGTCAACGATCAAACTGCAACTTCGAAAGTTTGAAAAGTGTGCCATCTGGCTCCGATCTCCTCTACGTCGCAAGAGAGAGACGTGAAGCGTGTCGACAATCAAGAGTATCAGATTATAGACCGAGCTAATATTCGAGTTGTAATTTCACAATTGATCAAAGCAAATTGACGAGAAGACGATAATGCAGTGCGAGCGAACACACGCCAAAATTTTCGGACGGTTTTATGTTTACCTGGGTTTCCGAAGAACAGTTGCTGGAGCAGTTGGCGTTGCCAGATGGAAATTGAAATCGAGTGATCTGCTCGTATATCAGCCGGATTAGCCATAAATATGCAGCGCACGTACAGCTTCGTTAAACATCTTCATGTCGGTACACTTCGCCAGACAGTTAGCTGGTAATCACTGTGCGATCTCCACGCGGTTCAAAAGAAGAGAGAAACTCTAATTAGAAATTTATCCCAATACTCCTAATCAGAACGATTCTTATCAGCCATTTTATTTGTATAAGAAAAACCGCGGATCCTAATCATTAATTAAGTTCTAATTATTAATAATTCTTATTATTAATAAAGCTCTGCACTGAGAAAAAGATAATTGATCTAACTGTTAACTATAGCTACTTTACTTAATTACTTATAACTACTTTTATTTTTTTTATTTATTTTATTACATATTTTTTTATTTTACTGCTATAGTTGTTTTTGGTCCCAATCATATTTTTTATGATAAAATGTAAAAGTAACATGCATATACAAAGTTATTATCACTAACTCCTCGGTAGAATTTAATAAAGAAAATTATTTTTGCAACCATAATTTATTAGTAAATATTGTAGTATTTATTTGATATTTTTTGTGATTTTATAGTTACAAAGATATTTTTCTTCTTAGTGTAATTGTCATGTTATTTTATATAGTTTATTATTGGAAGTGTGAATAAGTTCTCGCCGTTTCACCATCAGATGGCGGTATAAAAATTTTGTGTGTATAATTCAAAATGATGTCGCATCTATATTGAAATTCTATAACCTATGTTTAAAATCAGTGCGTGTCTTTCCATTAACCTATAAAGAACATTTTCTTTTCGTAGCGTAAAACATGTCAAATTTCGTGCCAAATAAACCGTTTTTGCGGGGAATTTTACTGCACTACTTTATTCAGAAGAAATCTGCAGCTGAAGCACACAGAATTCTTGTAGAAACCTATGGTGATCATGCTCTGTCGGAAAGAACATGCAGAGATTGGTTTAACTGATTTAAAAATGGTGATTTTGATGTTCAAGATAGAGAACGCAGTGGTGCACCAAAAAAGTTTCAAGACGAAGAATTGAAAACATTACTTGCTGAAGACCCATGTCAAACGCAATCCGATGTTGCAAAATCATTAGGAGTTGATCGAACAACAGTTTCGAAACGTCTGACAGCATTAGGAATGATACAAAAGGAAGGATCTTGGGTGCCATACGAACTGAAGCCGAGAGACGTCGAACGGCGTCTTGTCACGTGTGAACAGCTGCTTCAACGACAAAAAAGGAAAGGTTTCTTACATCGTATTGTGACTGGTGATGAAAAGTGGATATACTACAGTAATCCCAAGCGTAAAAAATCGTGGGTTAAGCCCGGCGAAGCAGTAGCATCAACGCCAAAGCGGAATATCCACGGTTCCAAGCTCATGCTCTGCATTTGGTGGGATCAGCTGGGGGTAGTGTATTACGAGCTGCTCCAACCCAACCAAACCATCACAGGAGATCTCTATCGACGACAATTGATGCGTTTGAGCCGAGCATTGAAAGAAAAACGGCCGCAATATGAGAAAAGACACGATAAAGTGATTTTGCTGCATGATAACGCTCGGCTGCGCATGATAACGCATGTCGCGTCACCGGTCAAAACATACCTGGAAACGCTGAAATGGGAAGTCCTACCCCACACGCCGTACTCTCTAGACATTGCGCCTTCTGATTACTATTTATTTCGATCGATGACTAACGGCCTGGCTGAGCAGCACTTCACTTCGTATGAAGAAACGAAAAAATGGATCGATTCGTGGATAGCCGCAAAAGAAGTGTCGTTTTTTCGACGTGGAATTCAAATGCTGCCAGAAAGATGGGAAAAAGTAGTCTCCAGCGATGGGCAATACTTTAATTGACTTGTTTTTTTATTATTTTTTTTAAATAAAGGATTTATTTTCACAAAAAACGGCGAGAACTTATTCACACTCCCAATAGTACTCGTTAACATCACCTTGTAACAAACCAAATAACTGATTAGAATCAATCTGATCAGGACTATGGGATAAATTTCTAGTAGGGATATTGTCGGTCAGTCGGGAGTGAGACGCGATAAGAGTGAGACACGAATTATTACGACACACATTGCAAAAGAATCTGCGAGTATCTGCGCTAATAGTTCCGCGTTTCGTTCCCGCGCGACCTGCATAAATAGAGATTGAGCGTGATCAAACTGGAATATTAACTTTCCGAATGACTACTAGTACCAAGGTACTAGCCCGTGAGAAACTCTGAAATTCAGGACGAAGTTCATTGGCGTAGCTTTGAGCGAGTTACGCCGAAACAATGCTATCGAAGCGACTTCGTGTCGGATTCGTAAAAGCGCCGGTATAATTGTCGAAAAGCTACAATGCACGGACAGGGCTATATAGAAGACTACATGGAAAGAATTTTATAATGAAAATTACTATAGAATTTTGTGGCCGAGAAACTGATCGATATTCTGTATTGACTATTTGCATATTTCATATGTACTATTTTAAGAACTGAAATATGCTATTAGAAAGTTTTCTACACTTGTAGTGAAACTTACTATACTGTTTTTTAGCAAAATAGACTATACCGAAAAACTATTCCTAGAAACATAATAAAATTAGAAATAATTTTTATGAAAGAAACTAATATTCTCCTCGTATTCTTTGACGTGCAAATAATAATAATCTTCTCTTTTCATACGATATATATTATTTGTATTTTAGGAACTGTGAGAAAAAAGTATATTATTAAAAAGTCTTTCTCTGTTTCTAGCGAAATTGACTAGCGAATGTTTCTTGAAAAGGTAAAAACCTTAATGACAGTCTATTCTTGCAGTACTAAAAACATAGTAAAATCACAAAGAATTTATATCAAAAGTTATAATGCATTCTCTTCGTATACGACGTGCAATTAATAATAATAACAACGTTATTGATCACAATAGAGAAGAGATCGTCGATATAACGAATCGTGTGGTAAGCGCCTGAAAATAAACACCGGGAAAATGACTTTTACGGATCAAGTTGCGAACGTGTAAGTAAATAAAGGAGGGACGTTTTTATTTGTAAAACTACATAATATTTTACTTTAATCGTTCCACCTCAATATTTTCATTCGATAGCTTATTAATTCGCGGGAAATGTTAAATATTTAGATGTTACCGACCGACACGGCGAGTTTCTTCGGCGAAATTCTCGTGAGCTAAAAACTCAAATCCATTAAGAAATCGAAATCCGCGTTTACGAATTTATACGACCAGAGGAAGTAGATTTAATTAATTAATTAGTCGAGGTAGTAAGTGAGCAAGAGAGAGAGGGGGAAGGACGTGGGAGTGGAAGAGAGAAAGTGAGAAAGCACGAGAACGAGGGATAGAACAATGTTTTATCAAATATCACGCGCGGAGAGAATAAGAGGAAGAGAAGTTTCAGCCTTTAAGAAGCTTTATACATGCACCACCTATACGAGAGTCTCGTAAAAGGTAGGTTCCGGGATCTTCGAGATCGTTAAGACTTTCGACGAGGCTGTACTTGCGCCTCGCCCGGCTGCTTCGGGCTCTTACCTGAAGAGAACTTTGCGAGGAAAGGCAAAAAAGAGTACGGGAATAGTTGCCGCAGCTGCGGGATCCTCCGTACAGAATTTTTCTATGGTCAAGTGGTCATTGTTGCGCGTTGACCGCGTGCTTTTTCGTTTTTCCAAAGCACAGTATACCGAACAAAACATTCGGCCGCTGAAAGCCGAACTTGAAAATAACAACGATGCCATAAGAGCGTTGTGGCGGACTGCTCTCTAAAAGATTTAACAGCGCGCTTAAATGAGAGCGCAATCTTACTTATATATATATCTTACTTATATATATATATATATATATATATATATATATATATATATATATACAACTTTAGTCGTATGTAGTTTCAGAGTCACATAGTTTAGCAAAGCAAACTGTGCGACTTCACACATTTCTCGTGTGGCAGATCCCTGAAGCGAGTTGCGGGGTATTCCGCTAGGTCGGTCTCTTAACACTTTGACGGCTGCACTCTTATTCCGGAAAAATGTTCGACAGATGCTGCAGGCAGATCTTAAGATTTCGCTTTCGAGTGTCTAAAAATTCTTGCATTAGCTTGATGAACAAGATTTGTCATTTTTCAATAAAATTCTCATAGAAAATTAGGAAAATAGGAAGCCCTCGTTAGATATATAAAAACATGTCGGTGTTGCTCATTTTATTTAATCGTAAAAATTACTAATCCTTCACCAGATAGACTTTCGCGATTATCACGACATAAAACAATCAGTGATGGATACTTTATAATTTTTTTTTTTAAATTACACTTATATGAAGAAAATATATTGCATTAAACTAATAATTAAATTTACGTTATACATCATGTACATTTTTTGTTATATTAATGCAGTAATAAATTTACTAAAAGTTTTCTATATTAAATTTTATATTACATATTGTCTTGAATAAGTTTTGATAATCTTGTATTTCTTTTATATCTCTATTTGATTATTCTAAATGGTAAATTCTATGAGAGCTGCCATTAGAACCGCTCATGAGGGATACAGCCTTTACAAGTCAACTAGTAAAGTTCCCAGATATAGATTTTATGATTATCACGACTTGAGACAATCAGTAATGGAACTTTTGCAATTCTTTAAATTATATTTATGAGACAAATGTACTGTATTGAATTAAAATCATTAAATTTACATCATATAATATAATATATTTTTTGTTATGTTAATGCAACAACAAAAGTTATTAAAATTATACTCAAATTATCATATTAAATTTTACATCACATATTTTTAAAAATTTTAATAATTATTTTAATATTTTTTTTGTATTTTTATTTCGTCATTTTATGTAATAAATATGGATGTCATATAAATTATTCATAAGACATGCAATCTTTACATATTAACTTACAAATCAACTGATGTACAAAATTATTGCCAAATTTATATAACCTGTCTATCTAAGTTACTATACTACAAGAAAAAAAATGATTGATTTAATTAAAATTATATTTTTAACTCGATATAATATTTTTTAACTCGATTGACTTATATTTTTCACCCCAACCATACTTTTTTATTGTTCTAACGCGAAAATAATAATATTAACTACATATAAGGTTATCATTATTAATATTATAGCAGAATTTAATGAAAAATGGCCATAATTTATAATGATTATTTCCGTATGCGATTATGAAGTTATAAATACCAAACATTTTGTTCTCAGTGTGCCAAATTTACGTAAATCTGTACTCTCTACTTAGCTCAAAATTAGATAATTTTGTTCCCTATTTTATTCGATAAACATGAAAAATCTTTTGCACCAAGCTAATATGTAAATCTGTAAATTCAGCTTTGTACAGCATCTGAAATATTACAATTGTGAACTATTATTATTGAGGAATATTTCTTTATGAGACAACAGCCGCTGGCAAAGAATGAAATCAAGTATATAGCGACTGTCAAAGTGTCAATTTCGTCCAGTACGACGCACATCACGCATGAATCGAAAGTAGGGCATGTTCACTTTAATACTCCCTTAATTATTACATTGATGCCGGACGACCTCGAAGATTGTCGAAACTCTCGGAGCCGGGAAGCCGCAATTCGTCTCCGTGCGCGATTACGATAGGGAATGCGCGATGGGGATGCCTTCGCAGGCGATTTATTCGTGGAGAATTAACCGCAATGACGTCCACAGGTGGGTCATACGGCATATGATGCGCCCGCAAATAGTGCAGGCGTACGTCTACACCGTCATCGCGTAACTGGTGTGTGTACACGTGTGTTTACCGGTTCCCGAAGGAGGCGTTAACGCAATACACACAACCTCGATCTTCCCGTAAATGCGCGAGCCTCCCTCCCCCCATTGTGGCGATATATGCGTTCAAGTGCAATTTCAGCTATTAGTATAACTTAACAACGTCGCGATAGAATCCACCAAGTAATGCAGCAATAGTGCGCGCTTACTCTCGCGAGTATCGCGTCGCTTTAAGGAGATTATAGTGTTCGGTGAATAAAATGAGTTTGTTAAGAATTTGAAATATAAGTTGAAATATTATTTATTTGTGCAATGAGAAAAAAAAATTGACCATTCGAGAGTTGGCTCATTATAAACTGAAGTTGACATTTTTTATACGTGTTCCTTAGGGATAACGTGTTATTCTTAATTTCTGTTTCTAATTTCTTGTAAATTGTCTCTCCCTTCCTCTCTCTCTCTTTAAAATTCTTATGAAAAGCTACTGTGATATTAAAGACTAATATATATTAGGTGGTAAACTTAGTTCCTGCGGTTTAATTCGTGTGGTACCCATTTTCCCTCCTTTTGAATTTTTCCCATTGCATGTAGACGTTTGGAAACAGCCATCGGAGTAACATTTAATGCTGCAGACAATTCTTGGAGCGTTTGAGTAGAGTTTTCGTCCAATAATGCCTGCAAATCGATATCTTCAAACTTTTTCGGTTGGCCTGAGCGTTCTTTATCATTGACATCAAAATCACCACTCTTAAATCGCTGAAACCATACTTGGCATGTTCTTTCCGATGGAGCATAATTGCCATAAGCTTCGAAAAGCAATTTATGAGCTGCAGCTGCAGTTTTTTTCAAGTCAAAGTAATGAAGCAGCACATTTAAAAAAAACAACTTATCACGTTCCATATTTAATCAAAAGAAAAAATAGCACTGCTCGCTTAAATGAATCTCTTCGCACTGAATTTTATTGACAAATGTTTAACCTTTAAAATGTAGCCAGTTTCAGATGTCAAAATAAATTACACCTACAACTAACGTCATCTAACTGTGAGCCGCAGGAATTAAGTTTACCACCTAATACATTGATATTATACACACATTGACTGCTTTGTTTGGAAAATAGTAGTAGAAATTTCATGATTTATAGTAACATGTACACATATTTAAATACCTATTTTTATTATCTGATGCACCTCTATTGAATCAACTCATGCACGAATGAAGCATCTTAATAAGAAAAATTTAAATATAATATTTTTTGTATCTGTAATATTGAGTATGTACAGGATGAAGCACATAACTCTGGATTACTTCGATAACGCCGTAAATATTGATTTTAGCGAAAGTTGATCTAAATGAATATATTTCACGATTTAAAGAGAGTTGTGTAACGCGTTATTCAAACTTTTTTTTGCAGTTTTCAGTATTTCGAGATCATCTTCAGTTTTTTTTTTCAAATCAGTCTTTATTCTATAACAAAAGTTGTAGATAATATTAAAACAAATTTATTCATATTTATTATTATAGCCTTCAAATGACTTCTATTCGATTTATTGTAGTTTGAATTTATCTGTCGTTACGATTCCGAAACGAAGTATTTCCAATTACGTGCTTCACTCTCCCGACTAGAAATTTATCCCACGATCAGGTTCATCCCAATCATTTACATTTGTATAAGGTGATATTATCGTATCCTATAATCGTATAAGTCATTTAACGTAGCATAACAATCAGGACCTTATTAATAGCAATGATTATTAATAATTAAGACTTTATAATTCATTAGAACCCGATAACATTATCTTATTCAGATGAAAGCGCTTACCAGTTAACTAACAGGGACCAACCTGATCATGGAATAAATTTCTAGTTGGGCTGCATATTCATCTCAATTTTCTCTGAAATTAACACTTATGACTTAGATAACGAAATAAATGTATGCAAACGTAATTTTATTTGACAAATAGTAAGTTTATCAGTAATCTCTTTGAAAGTAGGACACTAAACCTTACAGATTCTTTAACATGACAAATCGAGGGAACGCGAATGCATGCAACAATGAGAAATAATAGTCAAAATAACGCAACAAAGGGCATTTAGGAGTTAACATTCAAAGGCCCAAGTGCACACAGAACCTTTCTGCGCGCCACCCCCTCGGATCACGCTTCGACGACGGGAAAAGATTCTAATTCGCGTCTGAGTCGTGAGAATATTTAAGGCCGAAGATGTATTAAAACGCGGGAAAAGACAGTGCGCTTGAATATTATCGCGCCGCCCTTATCGACTTTTCCACAGGGAAAAATCGGCTGCAAATTGGTCAAAGGCCGCGCGGAGACACGACAGAGAGCGTGCACGGGGAGCGCGCCGAAGGAGCCAGCACCCTGTGTATCCCCCGATGAATCGCCTCTTAGTCTCAATTTCCCGTCGTTCAACGTCCCCGTAGCCTTCTCGCCCCGGCCCAATTAGATTGAGATCACTTCGCTAAGAGTCCCACGACTTTGCCGGCGTTAACGTCGCCTCTCGCCGAGGTACCGCGCGGAACTCGATCGAAATCGCCGGTCGGTGAACTCGTTCGTGCGAGCATCTCGCTATCCGCGGTATAGACGGTTTTGCACGAGCGACGCTCGAGCTAACCGGGTCGAAGGGAGTCAATTGCGTGTAATCGACCGGCGCAAGGCACCAAATCATCGCGGGCCCGCCGAGCGACGAAGGAAGGAAGGAAGGAAGGAAGGTGGGAGGAACTCGGATGAGAGAGCGAGAGAGGAGGGAAGGGAGAAAAAAGAAGAGAGCGACCGCGCGGCGAGTTCTAATAACCGCGAAGGGGTTGAGTAGCCGAATAGACAAGGGTACGTGCCGGGGGAAGGGGCGTGGGTCTCGTCGTCGTCGCTATCGCACGCTCGAATCGGAAAGCAATTTGAAAGCAATACCGAGCTCATCGCCGCGGCTTATCTGATCGGGCAGTTGGAACAAAACGCTCTCGGATCCGGCCCCGATGATTCCGGGCCGACGGTTCTACCTGACGACTCGAGAGCGACTTTAACGCCTCTCGAGTATTTAAATCGCTTTCTCCGCGGCCATAGCGAGCGTTCCGTGACTCTCGAAGCTCGCTGCGAGTCCGGAGAGCTCGTCACGATTCCGAGATAATTCCGCGCGCCGCTCCGATTATGCCGACCTCGGCGTTCGACCGGCCGATTCGAAAATCCCGCGCGCCTTTTCCATCTCTTGACAAATACTGTTAAGACTCGCCATAGGTCCGCCATGTGCAATTAATGATTATTTTTCGCAAGAGGATATCGCCCTCACGATTTTATTCGAGCCCTGTAGAGGCCTCATTCTTGATCAAGGGCCTAGAGGTCCCATTTTGGAGGCGTGTTGCGAAGCTAAATATGATTTTCTAATTCTCATGCTGAAACCAGCATTGGGCATTAATTAAAATTCTTTTTGAATAAAAGATTCACAAATTAATAATTGGAATTAATCAGTCGTTATATATAAAACCACCATTCATTCCATCGGTTGATAAAATTAATCAAACTTTTATGTAATTAATTATATATTGATTAATCTTTTCAGTGGTGATTTAAAATGACTCGATTTCTCCAAAGTAAGTTTTTTTTAATAATTATATTTTTTATTCTCTTTATCGTTATTTTCTTTGAAGAATTTTGAAAAATATAATACGCCACATATCTAATTTGTATTTGCTATGAGTTAAAAAATTAATTAATTAGAAAGAGAGAGAAAGAGAGAAAGAGAAAAAGAGAGAGAGAAACTTAATATTTTATTTTATTTTTATCAATTGATTATTAATATTTTATTAAATATTTTATCACAAAACTCTTTTTCCAACATACCACTTAACTCTTTCACTACTAATCTTGTTTTTTAAAAATATATATATGTAATTTTTTTTCTTTTATTTTATTAAATACATTAATATACAATATAATTTCAGCAAAAAATAAGAAGTTTTATGCTTGACTCCAAAGAGATAATGCCGGAGCACTGAGGAGGGTATATATGACCCAACAGTAACAGATAAAAAGATAAATGATGTGTTTTGAATGCCAAAAAAGCTGTTTATTTAATTGAATAAATTTATTATTAATTATGGGGAAAACATATGTGGGAGAACATATATATTCCGTTGGTAGCGAAAGGGTTAATGGCTTATGTAATGTTAGTGATAATAACCTTATACACATGTTACAAGTACTCTTTTCGTGTTAGAACAACCAAGGAATGTAGTTGCAGCCAAAAATAGGCATAATTTTTATTAAATTAACTACTTCTTATCAGTATGACGCTTTCTAGGAGAATCTATTTTTTCTTACGACTAGCAATAGTTGAACTTCTTGGCAATCTATGTCTCTAAAAGGAGTCTTCTCGACGAAAAAACTGCGAACAGGTGCCGTTGGTCGCAAGGAAAACCAGACTTTTCTATAGAATCAACAATTGGGTGTTTTACATCACACGTGACGCTCGTAGAGACGCTCGCTACGGGAAACGGAACTTGGAATTAAAGAGGCACACTTAACGTTCGCCATGCGTCCAGAATGGGACCCTAGAGTTTTCGACTGGTGGCTTCGTGAACGAATAGAGAAAGAGGAGCGCTTCGGCGAACATCGCTCTTGTGGTACACGTACTAGCCGATGTATCGGGATGAAAAGCGACAAACGAGTGGGTTATAAATTCCGCAGTTTCCTCTTTTATTCGTTGGTGTGGGTCTACACTCGGGAAATTCTTTTCCACGTACCACGCCCCCGAGTGTCTACCTCCCAAGAAGTTGAAAACGAGGGACGCGCAACATGCCCACACGCGGTCGTATACGAACCCGACAGACTTCACACCGAGAGAGTCGCCAATAAATCCGTGAAAAACAAGAAGGGGGCAGGGGGGATCCCACTTACTGTAGAAAAGATGAGGGCGGGAGGCGAAGAAGGTGGAGAAGATCTGAACAACCTTAGAATTCGCCTGGTCTCTAATTGGACAGTGAGACTACTTTTTTCTCTTTTTCCTCCTCTCTCCTTTTTTTTCCGTCGCTTTATCGAGACGCGCAGCGTCACCCCCTCGGAGGTGCGCCCGTCGGGAAATTTACGGGTGGCCGCGGACCGCTTTCTGATGTTAAAAATTTACGGCCCTTAAGCACGTCCCGGGCCCTACGCCTTCGCGCGCGGCTGCCGGTCCGCAGGACTCGCTCCATTATATCCTATTATTAGTGGATCGATCCCGTCGAAGGACTCCTGAGCGCCCACGTGTATCTCTTACAAATGCTTTTCCACCACCACCGACCCATTGCCCCTCCATCACTCTGTCCTTTTACTTTTTTCCTTCGAATCCCGGTAATTCAATTTGCGGGGATTCGACGTGATTAAACGGGACGCTTCCCTTTCATATCCGCGGTCGATTGTGAGCACGTGCGCGTGGAAGCACGGATGATGGAAGATCAAGGGACATTCATCGCGGAGCGCGTTACGTCCAATCAGTCTTTGACAGCCATCGACATATGTAAAAAAAAATCATAAGAGATTTGGGGAAGGCTTAGTGGCACGTGCGGATGATAAATTATTTCTTAAACGCAGAAAGAAAGAACTTAGAGTAGAAATTGAATTTCATAAGTGTCGAGTCACGAAGTGATAAATTTGTGTCTAATATAATTTTAATGCCGATATTGTAACATTCACTTCTCTTAGTGATTAGATAAATAAATTAGAGAGTTGATGAAATAAATTACAGAATGTTATAAAATGAAAAATCATAATTAATTGCCAATTAGTAATATAAGGCTTACTGCTCGTTTTTAAAGAATTTTATGAAATAACGTATCAATTTTAATCTGCTTAATCATATTTGATATAGAATGATTAAGCAACAGATAAATCATAAAACATTTTACATTTTAGTGAATTTGTCAGTTTAGTGATTTGTCAGTAACGAGCTAATAACGAACTAGAAAATTGCATGTAACTTATATTAGCTAGCGACCAGCTTTTGATTCAAATCGACTAATTACATTTCTACTCGGATATAGTTGATTGTGCAGAATAATTGTTTAGAATAGATACATTTTCTATAACAAAGTTAAGAACTCTTCGTCACGATTATGAGCCACTGTCTACAGGTTTGTGTATTCGTTAAACAGACCACTTGAAGTGACAATAAATGATACAAATATTATGACCTTCATTATATTCTTATCTGATAAATAAGTAATAAAATATACGTACGTTTCTCCTGAATGCTCCGTTGCAATTGCGATGTCCAATGTCTTATATATGGGGGTTGTCTTTTTTAACTGAACTAGGTTGCACTTTTCGCCCTTTTGTTGCAATGAAACAAGTATACGGAAAAAAATTCAGTTCATGTGACGGGGACCAGACGAAAAATTCGCTGACGAGAAATAATACCTCTGTCACTGTAACTGAAAACATTCGTTTGAACATTCAGCTGCATTAAATCTCGGTTGACATAACTGAGAGCGTTTAGCTAAATGGAAACCTCCTACAAAGATCTTTCGGTTCCTACAATCGGATTTTTCATCTGGTTCCCAGATAACAGAAAATTTAGTTACACTAACGGAGTTGTTTTTTCTGTGTATGGAATAACTTAACGTTGAAAAGAAAAGGGACGAATTTCCAACGCATCAATAGCTCTACTAAAGCGAACAGGTGAAGAGAATTTTATAGTTAAAATTATTATAGAATCTTTTAACCGAGAAATATAGGTCAACATTTTGCAATAATTGACTGTCCTTTTATTTTATGTGTGCTATTTTAGAAACTGAAATATGCTGTTGAAAAATGCGTTATATTTTTAGCGAGATCCACTACGCTGAGAGAAAAAATATCTAAAAAATAGGACATGTTTATTCGGTGGACATTCATAACATATTTATTTATATTAATATAAAATATTTTTTTTAATAAGAAAATATCCATTATCTTAAAATTTTCATGAAAGTAATCATTTATTCTACATAAATAATAGGATTTAGATTTAAATGAATACATTATTAGTATACTTCACCCTGTTCGAATAAAATTTTTTTGTTTTATAGATATTTTTTCTTTTCTTAGCTTAAGATGGACTTTACTGGCAGTCTATTTCCACATTATTAGAAATATAGTAAAATTAGAAATAATTTATGCAAAAAGGAACTACGCGTTTTTTTTGTGTACTGTCACTTTGCGGTTCTTGTTATGATCGGTTACTACACAAACTCGTCCAGCATGGACAATTGTGACAACATAGACCATTCCTAATTTCGTTAGAAAAAATGCCTAAAATATGTCTAAGCCGTTTTGCAACCGACTATTCATTCGAGATATATTCAGAAAGCTCTCCGTGAACGTCGGCGCGTCTCGATACGTCGTCACGAATCTCCGAGAAGAATATTATTCTTTTATTTTCGCTTTTGGTGGAAAGAGGCAAATTCGCGTGAGAACACGAACAAAGAGAGAGAGAGCGGGGGGCGGGGTGGAGAGAGAGCGAAAGAAAGAGAGAGAGAAAAAACATGTTTCTCGATCCGTGCAGCACCGACGTGTTTGCGCGGAAATAACCGACTGACAGGCTGACGCTTTGAAAAATGCGAGTGGAGGAGCAAATCGACCAGCGAGAAGGAGCAACGAGAAGACGCGGCGTTAGCCAGCCGGCGAAATAATTTACCGTGGAAACCGCGTCTTCCCTTTTTACGTTTCGCTCGCTGCGAAAGAGGAGAACGTCGTCGACGTTCCGAGTACGAGAGCAATTTGTGTTCGCGGGCATTAGAGGAGTGGATCGTCGAAGAGTCGCTTCGGAAATTCCTCAGGCTGAACGCCATCAATGTGTGCGCCCGTCTGTTGGTACCGCCGTCGGATCTCGAACAGGTACGCGAGTCGGGAAGATGCGATCTTATCTCGCGAGAATCTCTCAGTCAAATCCCACACGTGAAATTGTCCTTCGCTCCCTCGCTCAGGATTTCCCGTCGAATCTCCTCGCTTGAGATTCATGCCGATCGTCATGCCGTTAATTGCCACTCGCTACTGATCGTGTATTGCCACGCAGAAAAATTAATAATATTACGGTCAATATTTGTCCAACACACACATCCTACACTCTGTCGCTTTTAATCGCTGATTGAGATTTAATCGCTTTTAAAACGAATCCAATTCGCTCGCTGGTCGAAGGACATGCGTGTTCAGGTGTTTCATCGCACTCGTAAAAATCATCCGCGCAGTTCATTTCCATTGTCCCCGTTTTGATTTTCTATCGTTATTGCGTTTTGATATCTAGTGCCTCTCTCTTCCCTCCCCTCTCTCTTTCTCTCTCCTTGCCTCCTGGCCCGATACTTCTCGAGAAAATCCAGTTGCGAGTTTCACTCCCAACCCCGCGCTCCGTTACTCTCGCTCGACTTTCACACCTACATCCACACACACACATGTACATGCATGCACCTTCAGCATGCACTTCTTTTGATGCCTGGCAAACGAAGGGTTTGCCAAACACATCGCCGTCATACTCGCGATACGAGCGAGTCGTGTGCGTTACCTACCCTCGATATCGAGGTTGTCAGATGCTCCTTCGCCGCGCGAGGGGGTGTCGTTACTAGTGATGCGCTCCCGTATTTCTAACATTTTTCCATAAAACTGGGCCGACATGCCGCGTCGCGGTCTCGTGCGACGCGTGCAGCGGCACGTCGTTCGCCCCATGCGCGACGTAAATTTTACATCAGCGTAATTCGGAGAACATTGATCCAACATTAAACATATCGAACACGCGCGCGGTTGCTTCCAACGGATCCAGCAGACGCTGGAATTGTGCGAAGTTTGACAGTGAACTGACAGCCAACCTCTACGGTGCATTATTCAGGACGATCTGGCTTTGCCTGACTGGAAAATTTCCGGATAGTCTGATTGCGATAGTTTGATGGTAAGTTGGACTAAATCGCGCTAAGTAATAATGTTAACTCTGTTTCAGATAAATGTAAAAACGATTGCTTCCAACATTAATAGCGTTAGCAGCTCGTGTCTTTTTTGTCGGTAGCATCACAGTCGATCGAAAATGACAATTTCCATGCACCTCGTATGCAAAAACACTGTCTGTGTTTGCAAGGTATATCAAGAATAGGAACAGTCGCCACTATTAACTAATCTTTTCAACGATATTCCACTGATTGCTATACTTATAACTAAGTCATCAATCATACGTATAGCATTTCAATGAATAATGCACCGCTTACAGTTTAGAGAATACAGGATCAGGAAGATCCACGTAACATTCCTCCACCCTAAGGGAAAAATTGCCTTAAAATCAACAAATATTTCTTTGATGGATGCTATTAACATATTTATTTTAATCTAAATTCTCTTTATTTAAATCAAATATTGTTTATCTGATTTAAGTAAACAATATTTGATTTAAATAAAGAGAATTTAGATTTAAATAAATATGTTAATGGCACCCATCAAAGAAATATTTGTTGATTTTAAGGTAATTTTTTCCTCAGTGCACGCATATGGCAAATTTACATTTTCAGGAGCGATTAGTGCGCAAATATCGCTGTATTAATTCACCGCGATGATCAGAGACAAAAGCGCGAAAGGCTCGAAGCGTGAGATATAATGTGTTATCAAATACCGTCGAACGTCAAATGCGGCAATCAAGGCGCTTTGAAAGTGAATTCATAAAAATTAAGTTCCACATTAAATGAGAAGAAGGCGAACGGTTGCTTTGAGCCGGGAGAATCATAAACCGTGCTCGCTAGGGAGGTTTCAATTTCGTTTAATGAGAGGAACCGGACGAAGGTGTTTAGGTTTGTAGACGACCCAGCGAGAAAGTTTCGCTTCACTCGCGGACAAGAGAAAAACAGCGCTACGTCGAAAGGTCCATGGAGATTTTATCGTGTAACTGTTGGGCGGCTACACAACGCGCGTCGAACATCGAGGTAGTTCACTACCTCCACGTTAGGTTATGAAGTTCGGTACGGTTGAGTTTTTGACTGAGCAAATGATCCGAGATAAAGAGCAACCACTTTACGAAAACAACGAAATTTCTCTCGATTCTCCCCTTCTGTCTCGTCGTCTCAATCATCTCTCGTATCCGTATGAATTCAAATTCGAGGTAAACGACTTCTTTTAATAAACTGCGGTCATAACTATTGCTAGACATGTTGCAATAGTGAAACTACAAATAATAGTAAAATTTCATGAGTGATGAAATGTGGGTAATTGAATGGACATATGGAATTGACAACTCTCTGGAACTATCTCCAGCCTCCACACTCTTTTAAAGCGAATCAGTAAAAGGAGTATTTCACCGATAAGCTCATTGCTGCAATGAGTAATCACTGATTTTCAGTAAAAACACTATTTTATTCTTCCATTTTATATTTCATTAATTTTGACCAGTGAAAGTAATTTCACTACAAAATCTGCAGCACATAAATTCGTTACACTTTACCAACTCCAGTTTTCTGAGTTTGTGGCAGTGGAATTAACGGTTCCCGTGTAATTTACGTGCAATAACACCGTCTGTGCTCGCAAACTGCATCAATGAGGAATAGTATCCCTTATTAACTGATTTTTTCAACAAGGTTTTAGTGATTGCACAGTGTTACATTTATAAGTGAACCATCAATTGTAAGTGCAGCATTTTAGTGAAGAATATACATCCTGATTGTAATTCAGAGGGTACTCACCTATTCTCCTAAAGCAAAAATATTTCTGATTAAATCAGCAAAAAGAGTATTTCACCGATAAGCAATGAGTCCGATCCACTGATTTTTTGTAAAAACATTCCCATTTTATTATTCCATTTTATATCTGACTTTAATCAGTGGAAATAAGATTCACCCCAAAATCTGTATAGTACGTAAACTTATTATTCGCTTTGCCAAATCCAACTTTCTGCATTTGTGGCGATTGAATTAACGGCTTTTGTACGATTTGCGTGCAATAACACCATCTGTGGTCGCAAACTACAGGATAATAGGAACAGTAGTTCCTACTAACTGATTCTTTCAGCGAGATTTTACTGATTGCACAGTGCTACATTTATAATTGAACCATCAATTGTAAGTGTAGCATTTCAGTGAGGAATATATTGATTATGCTTGGCGTGAATGGCGAAATCGAACAATTTGATAGAGACGTGCGCTCACGATAGAGGACAGGCACCATTTATACCCGACAATCGTACTTTTGAATTGAATGGATATGAACGATACTTCGGATTTCTTTCCGCGTTCATACGATCAAGTATTAAACGTACTTGGCGGCCTGTATCGCGGCCATTTCGAACCGCGACCGCGTAAAACGCGATTACCGTCGGAATTTCTGCGAAATTGGCGCGGCGAGAGAGATACCACGATGTCAAACTGCCAATATCACCGCCGTTACTCTTTCCTTAATAAAGAGCTTCGTGTGTCCGTTTTCCGAATAAACGTTCGTGCGCCGCGTTTAAACCGCCCACGAACGATTTTCTGATTATATAGCTCCCTAAACAGACTGTCGTGTCCATGGGCCATCGAGGGGCCGCCGAGTCATGATTTCGCCGGACTATCAGAAGCGAAGTATGATTTATGACCGCTCGTAGTCGTCGCCATAAAATCGAACTTCATCCCTGCGGCCGCAGTTTACACGTAACATCGCGATTTCGACGTTGATCGCCGTCGTCGTGCTTGTTCTCCCTCGTTTCATTACTTCCTCCCTCCCCCGCTAACTTAAATGCGAGCGGTAATATGGAGATTTTCGGCGAATCCGTCCCGCACGATGGCCCACGATATTTATTAGCCCCGGGGCCGACTTTTCGAGACCGACAGTTCACCGGAGCGAGCCACGCCGTCGTTAAAAAGGACATCGTCGAGGAAAATTTGCGATAGGCGAGAGAGCGGGGCCGGAAATATGTATACGCGATCATTATTCCGCAGAGTTTTCTATATTTTGAAATTCGAGGAGAAGCCATACAGAGCGCAGTTGAGCCGCTCGATCGGTACTGGAATATGTAAGTCTTTGAGCAATATCGTAAGAATATAACCCGGCATAAAGTGCCCCACGCGAGTAAGTCTCGAGAATACGCTTTATATACATGAAGTAATAACGCACACGCGCGTGATAGTAACAATAAAATCAAAGGCTCGTAACACGAAGGAAATGATCGACCTCGTCGTATCCACTTTATCTACTACATCGGAAAACGTTACGCACATGACTGCGTATCTATTATGCATGTATAGAAAGCGACTACATCTTCCGCCAGGGTGGGCTTGATCGACCCGTAACCGCCACTTTTGTCGAGACTCCTGAATAATATACCGCGGAGGTAGGGTCCTGAAGTGCTCCTTACTCTCTCTTACTCTCTCTCTCCTCTCTCTCTTTGGTGCGTTCTTTCTCGCTTTCTCTCTCTCTCTCACTCTCCGGAACTAGTCGACGTTGACGGGCCCGCTTTTAAACGACAATCTTCTTGCACTAAGTCCTTCTAGCCCGGAAACCTTCACAAAGCATCATAACGATTTCCATGCTTGTCGGTGCTCGGCGATGGATTTTCGTACCAACTCGCGACAACTTTGTTCGGTAGAACCTGTCGCTGGAGCGAGTGACGGTCGAAGGGTCTATCCCGAATCCTGTATTAAAAATGCAGCTTCGCGCGCCTAACACCAAAAAGGATCTTTTTATCTCTGCTCTCTTAAAGTAAATCAATAAAAATTTTCCGATGAATAATCACTGATTTTCGGTAGAAACACTTCCATTTTACCGCTGTTAAAAAATTTAACTGCAAAATCTGCAGTGCACAAATTCGTTATACATTTTGCCAAATCCAGCTTGCTGAGTTTGCATTAACAGTTTGTATATAATTTGCGTGCAATAATGTCGTCTATATTTGCAAACTACATCAGTAATCAATAATAATTTTCGATAATTGAATCAGTAAAAGGAATATTTCCCTGTGATACTTGATGAGTATACTCGCTGATTTCCAATAAAAATACTCCTGTTTTAGTCTCTCATTGTATCGCATTGAGTGGATGTAAAATTTCGCTGCCGAATCTCTGTAATTAATAACACAAATTTGTTATACTGTATTTCCAAATCCAACTTTCTGCGTGTGTCGCAACGGAATTAGTGGCCTCTGAGAGTCCTACGCGTGATGGTACTGTCTATTAGAGACATATGGATTAAGAATTTCTTGTGTCGAATCGAATAGTCCAAATTTAACCTTTCATTAACAACACAATTAGTGCATAATTGATAGAATATTAGTGCGAACAATTTTTAACTAAAGGATAATAACGTTTAAATGTGTGATAACACACACGTTGAATATTTTTATGGATTTGCGGTGAATCTCAATCTTTTAACTATCTTAAGTCAATCTATTCTGAATCCTAATTATTAATATTAAAAAAGTTTAGTAGCTCTTCCTAATTATTTAAAATTCTGGATTCATTAATTCTTTTTAAGACCTAGTAAATAAAAGGAGATCCAAATATAACTGGCTTATTCTCTTACTCATTATACTTTCTTAAAGTAAATTAGTAAAAATATTTCTGGTTAAATCAATAAAAGGACTATTTGAATGAAAACCAATGAGAAAGATCAGCGAGTATTCACTGAGATTTTCAGTGAAAACATTCCCACTTAACTATTCCCTCTTATCTCACTAATTTTCGTTTTACATCTCACTGACTTCCAGTGGAAATAAGGTTTCACTGCAAAATCTGAAATACACAAATTCGTCATACGTTATATCAGACCCAACTTTCTACGTTTCTGACGATGTAATTAATGATCCACATGTGTTTTACGCGCAATAATATGTCTGTGTTCGTAAAAAGTACAGCAATAATGGGAATACTCGTTACTGTTAACTGATTCTTTCAGTGAGATTTTCTTGATTATAGTGCTGTACTTATAACTAAACTACCAGTTGTAAGCATAGCATTTCATCGAAAAATGTACTGATTGTACTTTAGATAGTAATTAATATATACACTCTTATTCATTAGAAATGTGATTTTTTAAGATAGCTAATATATACTGAGAAAAAAATATCTAAAAATATAAATATTTATTAGATGAGTACCATTAACATATTCACTTAAATCAAAATTCTCTTCATTTAAACCAAGTAAACAATATTCGGTTTGTATTTCATTTTATTAGTAAATATATTAATGGTATCTACCTAATAAATATTTGTTAATTTTTTAATTTTTTTCTCAATATACAAGGTCTGTATTTAGCACAATCTCTGTAATTCGTATCTACACTGAAAGAAAAAAATTGTTAACCTAATTGAGATTATGGTTATTTTTGGCCCCAATCATATTCTTCATTGTAAAATAGTAATAGTAACACACGTATAAGGTTATTATCGTTAACATTATAGTAGAATTTAACAAAAATACGGTTTTCTTGTACTGTAATTGGTGCAATTTTTCGCAATCGAGATTATAAAACGCGCGTGGGAAGATATAACGTCGATTTTAGTCGCAAATGATTACTTTATTTCTGTTTAATTTTTTGGTGTGGATAACGAATTCATGTCTCCTACATTTAATCAGCTAACAATAAAACCATTTATTAACTGTACGGTTTCATACGAGAGACAAAGTGCGCGCGCGTTTGATAAAGACGTGTCCTATGAATGGCCATGCGCGCCGGTGTGGTGCATTAAATCAGCTCGTCCTAGGTAAATCCGGAGAAACGCAGCGTGCGGACGCGATAGGATCGTTTTTCACCGCATTCCAGCCGCGTCGCGTTCGATTTACGCAGCGGCATAAAAACATTTGCCATGATGAACGAATGTACGAGCGAGCGAACGAGACATTCGGTATGATTTTAATAAACTGTTACTGTATGTATTAAAATGCACCATGCGTAAACGCGCATTGTACGCCGGCCGCGAGGGATTAAGGGCGAGATGCAGCGGCACTGCTCGGCCCCCGATCCATTTCTCATCGCCGCGCTCGGCACCGCTTTCTAACATTGAACGAGTTCCGCGCGTTGTGATTACGTATGCAGGCATATTTCATGTTATTATGCAAGTCGCGGGCGATAAACGCGGTACACACGGAGTAACTCGCCTGTAAACTGACGTCACTCGCGAGGGAACTCGCTTTACTGCCGCACATTTAACTTTTATATTTTCCGGGGATCTTAAAAAAAAATTATTTTCCTCCGGAGCCTGCATGTGGATATCCGCGAGTATGCATCTACAACTGCGCAATGTACAGATACAATCTGACGTATAAAGTTCTCGTATATGTGTAGATCAAGTCAAACAGAACAAAAAGTTCCTTTATTATTTTGCAAATAAGCACATAGATTCTCGAGTTATTAATTGAAGAAGTTTGGCGAACAATTGTGCGTGATTATTCTCGCCAATTTTCTTTAACACGTTCACTACCATTCCGGGAATTCTCTACACAGACCACATTATATCTGTTTCCATGTAATATAAAGCTAGTTTGTTTATATTGTTGCCATACACATATGACGTTGGACATGTTAAATTGAAATTTTTAATAGTATTTTGATATATGTTAAATAAAATTAGGAACTTTGTGTTCTCTGAATATCTTGAAGTGAAATTTTATTCGAAATTTTATTCAGAATGATCATTGAATCATTGGAATTCTCGAGTGATATTTCACTCATAGATTGAACTCTACACTTTAAACCATCGAGTGAATATTTTCATTCGAAATTGAGGAGCAAATTTCATTCGAAATTGAGGAGCAAATTTCATACGGTCCATCATCATAGGATCACTTCACTCTAATCGATTGAAACGTTCGCTCATATGAAGTGAGAATTCACCCTAAGCTTGGGTGAAACGTATAAGTTTTTCAAGTGGCAGTGTTTTCATTATCATCTTTAATGAAAATATCATCACTCTTCATTCGTGTAAGATTCTATTCTAGGAAATTTAGTGAGCAATAATGAATATGAAGTGAGAGATCGGTATGTCACACACAAGTGCGACGCTCGTAGTAACCGTATTAATTAATAACTCAAACATTTACGTCGTTATTTGCAAAAAAGGGCTTTTTTGTTCATTCTGATCTAATATACAAGCATACAACAAATCATATTTACTGTCACACCTTGCATCGTATTCCGCGCGACACCAATCGCCAATCTTCTTTGATTAATAACTTAAAATTTTACGTGGTTGGTTGCAAAATTATAAAGAAATTTTTTGTTCATCTTGACGTAATGTAACAAGAGCACACAATGCAAATTGTACTTACCATCATAATTGTACTTGCACCATATTTCACGTGATCATTGACTAATCTTCTTTAATTAATAACTCAAAATTTTACATGGTTATTTGTAAAATGGTAGAGGAATTTTTTGTTCAGTTTGAATTAATCTACACAAAAGTTTTGCATGTCATCGTCCAACACCCTGTATGTAGTACATACATATGTACATATATAGTGAGAGACAGGAGATTGTGGGGCGAGGGGACGCTCGTATAATAAATGAGGATTTAATAACTTGTGCGAAAAGGTCACCGTTGAATTGGGACAAGCGTGTGCAGTTTCAATAAATGCTTCATTAGCATAATTCAAGCAAATAACGCGCGCGAATAATTTCTACAACCGAGATCAAAAAATAACGGATGGCCGGACACGGCAAGAGAGAAAAATAAGCGTTATGCAGGCGCAATGTGTCCGCGAACGATGGACAATGCGAATTCATGATTTTTAATAGATGTGAAAAGCACGACTTTTAGTGACGGGAGTGATGTTCGCGACACGAATGTATGCAATGATCAATATCGTGTACCTGACACATTTATACCAGAGCTTCATTCTCGTCGGACTGTGTCGTTTCCTGCGTCATCCTGTATCCTATAAAAATCCGTGGAGTTTTTGTCGAATATCCAGCGCTCAAGAGTTAAATAAAACTACGACCGGGGAGTCTTGGAAGGCGCATCGCGTTAATTCGGGAACACCGTGCGAGAAATACCTCCCTTCGTTCTTAAATAACGGTTCGCGCGCCTTCCCGAAAAACACGCCCGAAATATTCCACCCGAACTTCGACTATCCGAGACGTTAAGGCGGTTTACACGCGCGAGTACACGCGCGCATTACACGTTACGTTCCTTCATAAATAAACGCGCTCTCGTACTCGAACTCGGATTAAATGTAAACGTGGGCGTAAGGCTCTAATCTGAATACACGACGGACCTTTTAGTGCAGCTGCTCGATACGCCGCCGACGTATGTCCTCCCTAAGCCGTCTCTTGTTGCGTCCCGACGTTACGGATGCGATTTCGGCATCGAAAATTAATTTTATTCACACTGTGACGCAAAGTACAATCTCGTGTTTCCCGCCTCGGGAAGACGCGCATTCTTCTTCGTCTTCTTCTTCATCGTCGTTGTCCTCCTCCTCCTCTTCGTCTTCGTCTCTTCACGCGAGAGCGACGGCGCCGAAAGGTCACGGACGGAAATAGAAAGCTCTTGATAACCGGTAGACAGAGCAATCGTGGATCCATTTTTCTCGGTTGATCCTAAAGAGCTCGTTTGAGGAGATAGATCCGCCAACGGGGAAAACTGCTGTAGCGCTCCTCTCCGCGTCCGGGCGGTTTTTTGTATGGCGTCCAATCAGAACGCATGGATATTTCCCATTAATCAGAATTAAAGACGTTCACCAGTGGCGGACCATCAATTTTAATTGCCATCGCCGCGATGCCGAAATATATCTCGCGATGCTACGCGATTTAAAATTAATTGCTGCTCCATAAACCGTGCGCGCGTGTGAATTACAACGTATCGTTAACCCAAACTTGTTTGCATAACACGATTTCTGGCCGTAATATCGCGATGGGCAAGAGACATCTCGAGGGACGATTGCGTGGGGCGTGTTAAACCAGTTTATTTATTTATTTCTCTTTTAACAAACACTAGGGAAAAATGTGCGGAATAAAAAAATGCTGTCTCTCAAAATTAATATAATATTATTGACATTGATTTTACATCTTCTGATACCCGCATAAGAATTTCACACGATTTTCCCAGATACAATAAAAATATCAATTAAAATGTCCAAATTTGTCTCAAAATTAATTATTTCACTACTGTGTGCTACAATTGGGAATCTTATTCTTGTCTCAAATATGGGTTGTCTACCTAGAATCAAGATATAAATATTATAGGAATTCGGGCTTTTTGCAGTTCCTGCATTGAAAATTTTCTGAGATCCAATTGGAATCTAATTCGATTTCTTAAAAAACATAATGAAATCCGATTAGAAAATCTGCGATGATTCGAATTAAAAATATAATGTCTGCATGGAAATTTCCCAAACATTTCCAAGTATTGCATAGATTTTAATGAGATTACTCGAACTTGTTCGCAATAGGTGTGTCGCATTGTGATATTCAAATGTAAATCCCATTCTTATCCTAACAGTAGAAAACTAGGATTTAATCAGGATCTTTTCCGATTTTCCAAATAAACGAAGTTGCTATTGCAAGTGGAAGAGCCAAACAGAGATTCTATTTACTTTGCGCAACGTTTTCCCACAATTTGTTCGGTTAAAGTATACTTTTATGATATCAAACAGGGAGTCCTATTTTTATACCAACTATTGTATTTAATAAAATAAAAATTTTTTAAATATTTTTGGAATACTTTAAATATATTGCTGAATAATAAAATTTTTTGGAAAGTCAACACATGTTTTATTCAATTTTCTAATGCAAACTGAAGACCAGAAAGAAAAACTTTGAATTTCACACTTAAAATTACATCTTTGAAATATTACACTGGTAAGGAGAAGCCATAATTATTTTGGGGGATCGCACTGCATCTCAATTAGATCCCAAGAAATTTTCTACGCAGATATTTTAAGTACCATGTTTCAGGTAAATTGATCTAATTGCACCGTAAATCGTTATCTCCACGCCACCTTATTTCTTATTCCATTATCTTGAACATATCAAGCCACACTGTCGCGCCTGCTTTTCGCAACGCGCCTCGCTTAACTCGATCCATCAGAAGGAAATGGACGGGAACCGTCCGGCGACGGGGAAGGAAGGGGAAATTTGTATTCTCGATGCTAGCCGCTTTAGCCGTATTATCGAGGACGACGCGTGCAAGCTAGTTTATGGTTTCGATCCTGAAGGGGCAGCCCACGTCGAACTTTGGTCGAGCCCGAGCGAGCCCAAGTTAATTACTGGAATTAATGTGGTCCGACGGCGTTAATCCGCGCGCGGCACGCGAGCCAATCAAGAGGTCAGATAAGAATTAAATGGCATCGAGCCGACGCCTCGTTAGCCGTCCCGTGTCGGACATAAATTTCACGCTAAGCCCGGTTCATTCGGCCGGGTTCACGCCGATAGAAGGAGGGAATCTCGTGTTCGCGATCGCGCGGGCTGCACTACGCGTCTCCACGTATAGCGTGTGCTACTTTGTACACTCTTACTTTTGCGCGGCCAATGAGCGTGTACGTACACGTATACATACGCTTTTCGCAAGCTCGTGCGAAAACTCGTATAGTCAGCTTTCGTTTTTTAATAAATTATCGTAAGAATTGCAACCAATTTCGTAATTTTGGGCACAGAATTATAAGCAAAATTACTACATATTTATTTGAAATGTTATGCACATGTATAACATTTTACTATAAAATAAAAAAGATAAACCGAAGATATACATGTTTGTTTCACAGAAATAAACTTTACATCTCACGAATAAATTTCCACGTATTTTTTTCTCAGTGTAAATACATATTGAAACAAAATTATTTTATATTTTTTAGGTTTTTTGTAGCTTTTGAAGATGGTTCATGTTTCCTTTTAAAAATTTTCTATTTGGTATTTTTTTATTATTTACTAAAAGTTTGTTTGTAAAACCGGTTTAAAAAAAGTCGCTCTTTTATGTTAGTTAAAAATAGAAATTTTATCTGGTACCTCTAGATATTCTCGGATTTTTTCAAGAAAATAAACTAAAACATTACTAAAATTTATTTTTTATTTATTATTTTCATAACCACTGAGAAATCTAATTAAATGAAAAAATTCGAACAAAAACATGTATTTCCTGAAAGAGAAAATTATATTTTACTACATATATAAAATATAATTTCTCTAAAGTAAAATATAATCTCTTTCAGGAAATACATGGTTTTGTTCGAATTTTTTTCATTTAATTAGATTTCTCAGTGAATACATTCTCTTATTGGAAGCGTTCTGAAGTTCGTCAAGGTGAAAGTGTACGACTTTTCTTCCTCACTGACTTTTCGTGTTCGATGCCACGTGCACCGTTATATGTAGATCAGCGTGTTAGGGCGTGTGTATCAATTACCGCGAGTTCGATCGCCGTAATTAATCCGTTCGACCGCCTTACGGCCGATCACTATAATTTTCTCGCTGCCGGAGCCGCCGACGTCGCGCGCACAAGAGCGTCGTTGATTGCGGACGAAACGACGGCGGCGGCAGTGACGGCACAGGTGGTCTGTCGGGTCGATAATTATGATTTTCCTAAGTGATAGTTTTAACGTGCGCTTTAACGTTAAAATATAACGCTCGATGATACAGCGCACGGCCGTAACTAGCGAAACTATGTAATTATACACGGGAAGATCCAATCTTCCACAATCCCCTGAACGAGAACTCTCATGAGAACTCCCACGAGTGAGTTGCGATAGAGGGGAAAACACACAGTCATAATGAAGCGCTTAGCTCGCGATTCGATGTGATATCGATATGATGTTATTACGATTTATGATCCCCGATCCTCTCTCGCTTTTGCTGGCTAATCGAGCGGCGTCTTTAATAACAACGGCTCGAAAAACGTTCACTTTCGTAAGCGTGAAAGTTACCTCGTGAAATATCATTTAGTATTCGACCGAACCGAAATTTTGGTCCTACTTTCGGCTTCAATATTCCATTTGACGCTTATTGATACTCTCAAAGCTTATGGATGTTTACGATAATGGCTCTCCTAATTAGTTCCTCTAGTAATGAAATATATGATAGGCACAACCATCTACTACCATCGTAATAAATGACAACTCAATGCTGTCTGATAAACTTCGAGTTGAATTAGCAAATAGACAAGAACGTATCAGACGCAATATCAGGCAGTAACTTCGTAAAATTTCACTGTTGTATTATAAAACAATCTATTATTAGTTTTTAGTATAAGCTTAAATTTACTTGAATTTATAATTATTTAAAATTATATTATGAATTTTCCAAATTTTATCATAATTCTAAATTTAATCTTAAATTAAGAAATTCGATTATCTTATCTTATTTATAAACATTATTTTCACATAATTTATCTGTGCAGGATAAAATAATGAGAACCATATATAATACAGTTGCTCGAGTAGCTTTGTAGATAAATTTAATATCTTAAAAATATATGAACATTTTTAATCATTATAAGTTTAACTAACCAAATGTAATCTTATCAGAAGCCAGTGAGAGATTGTTTTATATCTTATAAAATTACTACTCGATATCGTTTCTTATGTTGTCTGTTTGTTAATTTAATTCGAGGTTTACCGAACACTATTGAGATGTTATGAATTATGATGGTCACGTAAATGGTGATGTTTATCATATATTTCAATCCCAGAAGAACTAAGAAAGCTATTAATCGTAAACATCAACAAATATTAATCTCTTTTGATTCTATTTAACCTATTGACTTTGCTGAGAGGTTTTCTAGGACCTACAAGTAGAGCTTATAAGTGATATTTTGTGCATTTTCTACTACTCAGGCTCTAAACAGGACTCCAGTTTCAATGTATGTTAAACATACATTGGTCCTTCAGAATATACACATGTTAGAAAGTTCAAGTCGAATGTGGGGCTAAAATTTCAACTCGTATTTTGACCTCAATATTCCGTTTAACGTTTACATTGATACTTTGAAGCTTATATCAACTTCTTTTGATTTTACTTAACTTACTAACTTTGTCGAGAAGTCCTCTTTAGGACTCACAAGTAGCATTTTGTGCGTTTTTTTGCCATTTAATGACGCTATATGATTTTTATTATCAAATATACACTGATTCTTCAGAATATACAAGTTAGAAAAGTTAGTTAGAAAGTTTATTTCCAAAATAAGACTAAATTTTCGATTTGAGTGCTTTCCGAAATTTTGATATTAAACTTTTAACCTCAATATTCTATTTAACGCCTATTTTGATATTCTGATACTTCTTCATTTTATCCAACTTAACCTTGCCTTTTCCTCTTTCGAATCTACAAGTGGCAAGTGCGCTTTCTGCCATTTAGAGGCGCTAAATAGGACTCTAATGTACCCATGTGTGAAGCGCCCTTCAGAATATATACATGGTATAAAAAGTTCAAATCGAAAGAAGAGCTAAACATCCAACTCGGGCTCGCGCTTCTCGCCGTTAATTCCAATCTGTACGAGTTCATTTTCTAGAGTCTCGCAGCGCCGACCGCGTTAACCCTTAATTACAGGGCGGCTGAAGGCCCCTAAATTTATCGCTAATAACGTTATGGCGAACGTTAAACTCCATCGTCGTCGTCAACGGAGATCTTCATGGGTACGCGCGTGCGTATGTCTCGCGCTCACGTCAAACGGACGCACCACGCTGCGAATATATTCGCATTCCCGCGGGTCGCTCGCTCGTTCGTTCGTTCGTGCGAGCGAGCGGACGGTCGAATATACACATCGGTTGATTATTCCGGCGTATTCCTTTCGAGTGACGCTTTAATGAAGCGCGCGGCGAGAAAAAGAGGAACGGGGGAGCGAGCAAGAGCGAGCGACAGGGTCGCGCACCGTAAATATATCATCGCGCTCTCATCGTCACGTTGGAATCTCTTTGTGCGAGTCACGACCGTGGGTGAAACCAAAGGTCCTAAATGTAAGCAGCGTTATGACTTTTGCCGCTCGGGGGATGGTGGATATCGAGGAACAAAAAGTTAGGTATTATGATATACTCGATGTAATATATCTGTAGCAATCTTGCAAAATTGTTGATATTCCCGAGACCGAATTCTAGCCCTGCATTCGAGACTCCTGAACTTTTTGACATCTATATATTTTGAGAGATCAATGTGTTTAATACACATGGAAATTAAAGTCCTACTTAACGCCTCAAAATAGAAGAAAACGCACAAAATGCCATTAGATTATGCTAAATAGATTCTAAAGATCATCTCTTGCCAAAGTTATAGTGAGCTAAATATAATCAAAAAAGATTGATATAAATTTCAGAATATCAAAGTAGGTAATATCAAAGAGTATCAAAGTATAATGTGCAATATCGAAGTCGAAAGTAGCATCAAAATTTCGATTCAGGAATATATATATAACTAAAGTCTTACTTAGCACTTCTAAATGGCAGAAGAGCACGCTTAAATCATAAGGAGGACTTGTCGACAAAGTTATTAGATTAAATAAAATCAAAAGAGGTGATATGAGTTTTAAAGCATCAAAGTAGGTGTTAAATGGAGTATTGAGGGGTAAAATAAGGTCAAAATTTCGACTAGGGGAAACTAAAGTTATATTTAACATCTCTAAATAGTATAAAATTCTATTTGTAAGTTCTGAAGTCTTCTCGGCTGTGAGTTAAATAAAGTCAAAAGAGATTGATTTAAGCTTAAGAATATGGAAGTGAGAAAATGGAATATTAAGATCAAAAGTAGGATTAAAAGTTTGACTCGAATTGTTATGGATCAATGTGAAGTTCAAAAGAAAAATTTTACCACCGAAAAATAAAAATTAATTTTTAACATTTGTTTTTAATAGAGAGAGAAAAGATTTTTCTCGTAAATCTAAACTAAATATATATAATTAAGAGTAATATTTTATTTAATTATTTTATATTAATTATAATAATTATATGTAATTTATATTATTAATTATAATGAATATATATTATTAATTATAATTTAATTATATTAATATAATAATAATAATATTTATATATCTTTATTATTAATTAATAATAAGAATATTTCTCAGGAGAAGTTACAAGAAGCTTGAAAATATTCTTACGCTGTTTAAGAAATATTCTTACACTTAATTGAAATACACCGAAAAAAATCTTTTATTTCTTAATCAATAATTAATAATACATTGACCGCCACGCTGATTTTCGTCGATTATTTCAATGCTCAATTCAACTCTGAATCACCATGCGGTGAATAAATGCAATCCGCGATGCGTGTATTCGTTAGCTCGTTTCATTGGCTACCTATCTGCTACATATTTAATTTATTATACGCTGTTGGTTACATTTTATATGTAAATGAGTGAGATGTGGCAATATTTTAACGCTGCTCATCAGTGAGCATGACAGCAGACAACACGTTGAGGGTTCTCAAATTTTTAATCACGACCAATACAAATTGAATTTAATTCTTGTGATAGCCAAGCGTGCGTTTCGATCTATCTTGAATTGTCCTGAACAATGATTAATTTCAATTGAGAGGATTCGTTGTTATAAATAATTTTTATTCGTTATTTTTTATATAATATAAGATATCCTTCGATGCATTGACATTTATACTTTTACTCTGTAAAAACATTTACAATTCTGTGTAATTAAGTAAAAACGTCAGAAATTTAACATCCTCTTAAAAGAAAAAAAGAATTTTTTCAGAATAATATATCGATCATCCTATTTTTAATTTGGATACCTACATTCTTCTCGTGTTCTTCGATTCCGACGATATTATCTTTACCTTCCAACTTTAAACGTTTAAAAGACAATGTCGAAAGATGAAAAAGTTCGCAGTCTGTTGCGATGGTATTAGATTGGTGTGTCAAAAATTTTATTGTGTGCTTGTCAAATAAAATAGAAAACGAAATTATCCAATCTCCCGAAAAATTAATAACTGTTACGAATAAAATGGTCAATATTGTAAGTCGGTTTTTCCTTAGATATCTAACAAAGATTTTCTATTTTTCTCCTAATTGTAAGAGAGAGAAAGAGAGAGAGAGGGAGACAGAAAGAGAGAGAGAGAGAAAGAGAAAGAGAGAGACACCTTCTATTTCTTCTCAATTGAGATACTCAGATTTGAAGTCAAAATTAGATAAGAGTTTTCCGATTGAATCGCGATTATAAATATAAATATCATATATATTATTCAACTGAAAAAATTTGGATCTGACTCTGAATAAAAATCTGAGTATCTTGCATGAAATAAATTTCAGGCGATAGTTATTAGTATAAGTATATCCGAATCGAAATTTTAGCCCTATATTAAACCTTGAATTCTACAACGCAGTAAGAGCTAAGTTAGCTAAGTTAATAGGTTTAATTCTAATGATGCAACTTACTTCTACTTTGACTCTGATGATGTCTGAAATTTTCCTTTACACTCTGTTTAGCGTCAAAATAGCTTGTATTATATATTATATATATATATATTATATAGTCTGCAGAATATCAAAATAAGTGTTGAATAGAATAGTAAGACTGAACATAGGATCAAAATTTTAATTCAAATAAAATAGAATCAAAAGAAGTTGATACAGATTCCAGAGTATCAAAACAGATGTTGAATGCAATAGTAAGGCTGAAAGAGTAAGATCAAAATTTCGACAGGGGACGGACCGTTTAAATAGCTATTATTTGAAACTCGTCTCTCAAGTGAGATTTCCTTCAAACTTCCTACGGGAATTTAGTAAAAAAATGACAAATATCTCGCAACAACCTAATATTTTACGACTGCGCGCGTTGCAAGCGATTTCGGACGTGCAATCAGTATTATTCATTACATACATACATATACACACACATTTTCGCACCTTTTCATTCCTTCCCGAGCGTGCAGGTCGCGCGCTGACATCGTGATCCCCCTCGTCGAGATTGAATCGTTACACGTACTGGCCGCGCTCGTGACTAATGCTTCCGCGGCGGACAGCCGATTGTTTCAACAAAAATGTATTATGCGGCGGCCGGAGACGGTCGTAAAATATGAATCCCTCCGGTTGGGAAATTTCGCCGGAACGAGCGCTACGTGCGCTGAGAAAGGGCAGTCGTTGGGACGCGAGCGAGCGGGCGAACGGTAGCTTGTTATAAAAGTTCCTCCTCGCGTAGCGTAATACCGGAGAGTGGGTATCCGTTTTCGCGAACGAAACTGCGGCCACAATTAAATTGCTCCTTCTTGCGCACTCTTTTGTCTCGGCGACGACCGTGCGGATTCACTTTGCCGTTCCTCCTCGCCGCGATTCGCCGCGATTCGGAAACGGATAGCGCGTCCTCCGAGAGCGTCATCCTTTCCCGCCCGCCTTTCTCGCCGCTTCTGTCTCTCTCGTGCTGAGTTAACTTCCGTGCAAATGCACAGATAGTCAAACGACATACGAGTTCGACGACTAATGTCGGAATATCTGCCAATATCCGCCGTTAGTGTGCGTGTATAGAGATGTGCGAACTATTCGAATCGAATCAAGTAAAATTCAATTCGATTCAATTTCGAATCCGAGTAATTCGAAAATTTTCGAATACGAATCGCACGCATTAGCATTAACGAAGTTAAAGACATCCAGCCTTACAGGAATTAGCATGACTTGAAAAGTTTACATTTTCATACATTAAGATTTTTTTCAAGAATATTAAAAGAAGATGATGGCTTTTAGATAAGCTCTTATCGACAACTGTCGGATCGATATGTGTCGTTGCACAGCTTTCAAGGCTGAAACTGTATTCCATACATGTTTACTGACTATATATTATATCTCTTACTTTAAAAATGAATTATTATCACATGATCAATATTATCTCTCTTATACTGAAGTCACTATTTTGATGAAATTCAATGATTATGTTAATTAAAAATTCTTTCAACGATTCAATTTCATTCGATTCGATTTGGGTGAAATTTCATCGATTCGATTCGATTCGAATTCGAAATTAAAATCTGAAATTCGTTTCGATTCGATTCGACATAAAAAATCTTTGATTCGCACATCTTTAGTAGTATATCGTGTTGTGTTACGTGACCGCTCAGTCTGGTCGGAAGCGCATGTTGGCTACCTCGCTCGGATTACGATCGATTCCGCTTTCTGGCGATTCTGTTTAGGAGCTCGTCTCAGACCCTCGCACGAGACGGACTAATTATGCGACAACCCGATAAGCAAATCGGAACAGCGCCGCAATACCTCTACACACAGATGCCATCCTCCTTCGGTTTTGTTTTCACTTTTTAAACACATTATTCATCTTAGGCTCGTATTAAGAGTCGTTACTTGAAACTTGCATCGTGTAAGATGCTCAGATTTGAGTTTAGAATTAGATCTGGGCTCTTCAGTTGACTTACGTGATACATGACATTGTATTCACATGACATTATATTTACAATTGCGACTTCTCTGAAAAGCTCCCATCTAACTTTAAAGTCAAATATGAGTATCTCGATTGAGACAAATTCCAACTAACAATTATTAATACGAGTCTTAGGCCCGTATTAGTAGTCGTTACTTGAAACTTGTCCTATGGACACAGAGAAACATGTCATTCTTCTCTGCTAAGAAAAGTGATTACTCAATTTACTTTCCTTCTTTTTAATAACGATTATCTTTAACAAAGAGTATGATGTAACTCCTATTTATCAAGACTATTCTTGATAATATAGTCTTAATATAGTCTTAAATTATACTCGTAAAAATACAAAAATTTTAGAAAAGTTTATTGTCATACACTCATAAAAAGAATTTATTATTTTTATGAAAGTATATTATAAAATTAAAATATAGTCTTAAATTATACTCGTAAAAATACAAAAATTTTAGAAAAGTTTATTGTCATACACTCATAAAAAGAATTTATTATTTTTATGAAAGTATATTATAAAATTTTATCGAAGAAAAAGTAGGCTCTATATAATAAGCAAACCGAATTTTTGTTTTAATTTAATATTTAGTATTCTTGGTTAAAATGCTAAACTTACTAGAATTCATAATTTTGAGTAAATTATGATAAAGACTTGATAAATTTTTACGGATATATAAACTTATATATGAGATATTTGAAATATTTATTTGAATGCAATATAAAACTATGTGAATCAGATCCAAGTTTTTCAGTTGACCAAAAAATAGGAAAAAGGGCAATTTGAGTTCAAGCACAGGACTAATAGTGCTATATATCATATGGCTAAAAACCTTCCTTGTGTTAAATCGTAAATATTTATTGATAATTGGAAATCGTATAATATTTATTGAACATGAATAATCAATATAAAACAATCATACGTTTTGGCTCAACCATGAACCCTCTTCAGTGATAATAAAACTCAAGGTTTACGACACGAACGCATTACAATTAGTAAAAGACCAGCGCAAATTGACATGAATGTTCGTCGCAATATTAAATCCGACAAGACCGTTACCGAAATAATATTAAGTAATAAATTAATATTGAGAAGTAGCCGTCCTAACTATAAAAAACATATAAAATAAAATAAAAATAAGTAAAGTTGAAATATAATAAATAATTAAATCTGACAATATAAAATACCTTTGTTGAGTTCAGCTAAAAGTAAACCGATCCTGTCAACGATAACATCGTCACGTCTTCGAAATACAAATAATTACAGATTTATATACCTAGCATTAACATTGCGGAAACGACTTGTGGAAGAGAAAGAAACCAAAACAAAGTTTATTTTCATAACAAGCCGCAGTAGCTGGTGCCCAAATATTCAGTATCCTTTTGTGAGTTAAGACCTTGCTTCTGAAATTTGATGAAAATCATTTCTGAGATCAGTCGTTTTAAGTAAAAGCGTTCCTCATGTAATTTTCAGTTGAATGATATATGTGACCTTTATATATGTAATCGCGATTCAACCGAGAAACTTTCATCTAATTCTAAATTCAAACCTGAGTATCTCAATTGAGACGACTTTCAGGCTATAATTGTTAATATGCACGCCTATCTACAACTCTAAAACGGTACTCATTTCCTTTTTATGACTGTACTGTCGCAGAAAGAGAGATGCGAAGTTCTCAACAACACTTTCGTTTTCCAACGGTTTTAAAGACACGCTTTACACTCGAATTTAAATTGAGTTAACGTTAACAGCAAGTTAACGCGGTACCGCGGTGTTTCCCTTCCATTTTCCTGGTATGTACATCGCGTGCGGTCGTAAACAACCGTGGAAAAACAACGTTGACGTTCAGGGGTAAAACTCGACTTTCCGACCTCGCACGCCACTCGCAGCCATTACGTCAGCCGAAGCCGAGGGGTCGCCTGGGCCGTCCCTTCGTCGGCGAACCTCGGCATTAATTTTCCACGGGGTCACAACATCCCATTGTTATCTATCGTAAGGGCCGAGGCGCGCTGTATCTTAACGGGCGGGACAAATCGCCACGTGGTGCGCCGCGCTATTTCTCGTTGAATGTGACCAGCGGCGCTGTATGTTTAATAGATTCTACCACCCCAACGCGGAACCCCTAATAACTCCAGTCTATTTACGAGCGACGTCGCGTTCTGCTTACAGATATGCCTGCTGGGCCTCGTCGTGAGCGACAACAGCACGGTCGGCGATCACTCGATCACAGAGGACGTCTCGGAGATCGACAACGTCGCCGGCCACGATCTCACCAACGACGCTGTAGATCAGGTAAGATGCTTCCGTGTTCACCTTCATTGCTCCGACGTATGCGACCGAGCTTTGAAAGCCGGTACTCGTGATCCTTCGCCCGCTATCGACTTGGAAAGTTGGAGAATCGCGGTCATGGTTCGCGAGGGTGGCGAAAGGGCAAAAGGAGTTAGCCGCGCGCTCGATCTCGCGACTCGAATGACGTGTCTACTCGAATGCACAAGTGCCAACCGCACACGAGGAACGGGCCAATGCGAAACGCCGCCACGACGACGTACAGAGCTGGGTTGAAAGAGGCAGAGAGAAAGAGAGAGAGAGAGAGAGAGAGAGAGAGAGAGAGGGAGGAAGCGAGAGGGCTAAAGAAAACGTCACCGAAAGCTCCGCGAAAAATAAACACCTTTATTCACACGGCGGCCGCGAACGGAAATGGGTCGCAGAAATCGGACAACTGTGTTGTCGCTTTGCACCCGCAAAGCCATGTCCTGCTTTTACCTCGCTCCTCAACCCGCCTCTCACCCTGCCACTGTTCTCCTCTCCTCTCCTCGTCCGGCCATTAGGTAACTCACAGGAGAGTTTTGCGCGACTCTTTCCAGTTCGCGAAGAATGTTTAAGTTACTGTCCCTCTTTGCGTCCTGTGACGTCACGGCTATTTCTTCCCGCTCCGTTCGCTCTCGTGACGTTCCTCGTCCTGAAGTCGCGTTTCAGCGCCAATCAGGAAGACTGTCGCGGAGCTTCCTGTTGTTCCCGCGAATGAGCCGCCGCTTATTACGCATGATGTGACATCGGGGTCGCGCTACGGCCATGCCGACGGAGAGAGGAGGCGGTGTCGCGGTACATGCGAGAGGTTTTCCGGCGAGATTTACGACCACGGGACTTAGACCCGCTGAAACACACGCCGCGCGGTCAAACGTCCCGTTCTTCAAAATTTCACGCTCCATATCGCGCGGCGGGAACTCCTTCCGCAGAGTTTCACCCTTTCCGCGGGAGTGATAAGTACTTATTCGTGGCCTCCGAGAACGACGAGCGCGTGAACGCCCGGATAATCGATGCTGGAAATGGACGTCACGGAGATATTTTCTTCTCCCCTTCTTCAAATCGGCTAAATCGACGCGCGGACTGGTTCTCGGGTGATTTCGAACTCCTCGCCGATGAGAAAACTCTCGCGAATTCGCAGTTGCTTTCGTCCCGCGCATAAAAGTCTGTGATAAAAAAAAATTAAAGTTTTACGTGCGTGTGATTTTCTTTACGAATAGAGAACCAGAGAGGAGGAGGAAAGACAAACGAGTTACATTCCCTTAAAGTTACGAAAAAGATTTGTGCAGAGTAGAATTAACCAAGTTGAAGCATTGCCTGGACAGATCTCGAGGAAATCGTAAAATTTTTGTAGCATGAACGCGCGCTCATTTGAAAAAAAAAACTTACCGCGCTACAGAGGGAAGGAGGAGTCGAGTCCTCTTCATTTTCGTCGAGAGAAGTGTAACGAGATCGCCATCTCGAAACGCTTTTTCGGCATTTTGATTTTTCTTATGAATGATAGGAGAAGCCGGGGCTATTTGGCTATCGGGGTCAAAGTTGGCAAAATTGATTATTTCTACTGTTCTTTAATAGATTTTAGAATCAAGCAAACGAGGAAGCTATCTTTGATATGTTTAAAAATTTTGTCTGCTTAATTTTTTAACTTGTTAAAAAATACTAAAAATAATCGGTTTTGCCAACTAGTTCTGATCTACAGAAAATCTATCTGAATTTTCTGGAGTGAAGTTTCACTCTAAAAGTAGAGTGACCATCAAATTATTCAAGTTTCAATGATTTTTCTCTTATATAGAGTGAATTCCCTATCCTGAATCATCGTGAGAATATTTTTACTAGAGATTGAAGGATAAATTTGATGTACAGTCAGATTAAAAGTTGCAATAAATGTTTGCTGGGTAAGTTTAGTAACACATTTTATATCCAAGAAGAAAATTTGTTTTTCAGTTATTTCTTAGAAAACACACTTTTCTATTGGATGCAAAATGCATTGCAAAGCACATCGAGGAAAAGTGCAATTGTAATCTTTAATCATCAGACTGTATTCTATCGTCGTAAGGATATATTCACTGTATGCGATTAGCACATTTATTCACACGGAGTCAGAAAGAGTCCTTTAAGTTGAGTGAAAACTTTCACTCTTTCTCACTTATTTTGAATGAGAAATTTTGAGAATATTTCATACGTGTTACAGAGAGATCTCGATGGCGATCGCTTCTTTAGCTTTAACGTCACTCGGTTAAAATATTAAAGTCTCGAAAGAGACTGCTCCAAACGAGTTTTATTGGTCGTAGGTAGCGGAATGGTTAAAATGGGATATGCTTTTCCGCTGCTCTGAGCTCTTCAATTACGTCCAACCACATGTGACTCCTGATGGCTCGCTCGCCGTGGGTTCCGGTTCGCGTAATAATTAATAAACAGGGCATCGCCCATATATCTAGCCGAACCGTACATTCCCAACATATGAACGCGCGCAAAGATTAGTTTAAAAAGTACATGGCGTTCGTTCGATTCGCGTTTTCGCGTGTGCGTTTTCAACGGACCATCATACCATCGCGAGAGAGATAGAGAGAGAGAGAGAGAGAGAGAGAGAGAGAGAGAGAGAGAGAGAAAGAGATATATACTTTATGACCTTTAGGGAATATCGGAATGATACAAATATTATGTTTCGTTAGCTGACTTCGCTACTGTCGACTGATAAGAATAATAATTAGAATTTTCCAGTATTAATCATCAGAATTAATCATCGAAAGTACGAAATAAAAAATTCGAAGTTTTGAGTTATTGATAAGAAAACTTAATGGGAGACTGCGTTTAAATTTGCTTATTTAATATAATTACCTTCTCCGCATATGTAAAACATCTCTCTTCTGTATTCAAATATAAATTACGCTGAATGTTTAAAATATAGGTTCTATAAAGGTAAGACGAAGTGTATATCTGTCGGTTATAAGTGTGACCTATCCAATATTCGATAATTAAAGAGAGATGAGATTCTGGTTTAGAAATAGCTAAGAAATAGGAAGTTTCTATAGAATTTTGTCAAATAAATGAATAAAGATCAATATAGGTTTTTGATTATGCCACTTATCACTATTTGTAGCAAAGTGAGTTGAAGTTTGGTTCAAAATTATTTTTAAAATATTGAAATTCCGTTCTGGTTCTTTTGTATTTCGCGGTGCCATGTGCACTGGCGAACTGGCGAACAAAATTACAACTTGTCTAATAATTTGAAACAAATGGAAACGGAAAAATGTTAAAACTGCATTAAATTTATTAGAGAGTAAACCTTTGTTATACATATACAAGAAAAGTCGTATTTTAATAAAATAACGGCTGTTCGAATTTACGATTTTTTCCTTTTTTTCTTTTCTATTTAATATCCCAGGGAAATATTAATTTTGCTAATTTTTCCAAAGGATTTAGTTTCATTCTCCGGTTCATTTAATATAATTTTTAAACTTTCTTGTCCCATTTATTTTAAAATATTACACAAATGGTAATGTCTGCCAGTTAGAAGCGTCCAAAGGCGTCACGCACGCTATAGAAAAACCCTCACCACAAATAATTTCATTCTATTTTAAATAATTTTTTAGATTTAAAATGATGTTATAATCAAAATCCTATCTTTTCATTAGTTTTTTTTAATTCGTAATTACTTCCTATGTTTCTAAACCAGAACCACCCCTTAAAGCTTCCCAGATAGACTTTCATGATTATCATGATATGAGACAATCATGAGGAAAACTCTATAATTTTTTAAATTACATTTATAAGATATATACAGTTTATTAAATTATAATCATTAAATTTATATTATATAGTATGTAAATTTTTTCGTATTAATGTAGCTACAAATTTATTAAAAATTACAATATTTTCATATTACATTTTATATAACATATATATTATTCTAATTAAATTGTGATCATTTTTTCGTATTTCATCATTCTGTGTGATAAAAATATGAATGCCGCACGAACCACTCATAAAAGACGCAATCTTTACAAATCGACTAATAAAGTTGCTGTCAAATTCACGTATATTTGTTTATCTTCTCAGATAGCAACCTTTAATTATCTAACTATACTCTACCGTCGCAAGAACATATATACTCTGATCGATAACCCATATTCTAAAATTTCTAATCGATTGAGATATTCGTTGAAAGTCAGAAGTCAGAATCTGCTCTAAGCTTGAATAAAAGCAGTCACTCTTGTGACTTCAAGTAGCAGTATTTTCACTCTATTGTTTCGTTTTAAATACGATTTCACTCCAAAAGTTTGGAGAGTGCTCTATAAATGTCTTAGAGTGAAATTTTAGCTGAAGTAAATTCACCTTTCAGTTTTCAGCCAGATAAACTTTCATGATTATCACGACGTGAAACAATCGATCGGATGGAAACTTCACAATTTCCTTTAATTACGTTTATGAGATAAGTACACAGTATCGAATTAATCATTAATGAATTCAATCAAGCATCTATATACGAGTATTTTTTTTACCTCTTTTTCAAAAACTTTAAATATTCTAATTGATGATGCACCAATTTGAAGTTTATATTTAGTACATTAAGAATAGTCTCAATATTATTCTCGTAATCGTTTGAGATATAAACGGTTCAAAAGATTATACATGTCTTTATTGATTAGGACGATACTCGTCTTAAGCTTCACAAATCGATATATAATTTCTTAAAATATTCAAAGTTTCACAAAATCCCATGGAAAAGGGATCGAAACCTGGTCAAACTCTTTACATCGTACAATAACGTGAATTTTTTATTCTATTGATGCAACAAATGTATCTAAAAGTAACTTAGATTTTTACATTACATTTTGCATACTATTTAGAGCAAATTTTGATCATTCTTTCCACATTTCCAATTCCTCAATATACGTGATAAATATGAGTGCCATATGAAGCACCTCCCGTAAGGTACGCAACCATTACCAAATCGACTAGTATAAAGTCGCTACTAAATTTACGTGCACCTGTCTATGTGGCTTCTTTCTGGCTTCAGCGGCGCAGCTGCGTCGCGGTCTCGTACCTCTCGAGGAAATAAGATTTTACGTTTCCTAAGTGGGCCGCGCGTGGAAAGGAAAACGTTAGGGGCGCGCACTTCTCGTGAGAATAGCGCGCACTGCGCGCAGAAACGAGCCGTGTGTGCCACATAACGCCGTTAGCATCTCGCCACGTGACGTTAGAATGCACCCGCGGCCGTTGTCGCGAATGCACTCGCGTTTCCTAACGTCGTTGAATCATCCCTACACGCCGATTACGTTTCGCGGAGAGGGTGGGAGGGTGCTACACCCGCGCGGCCTTGCTGCGGGCAGCAGCGTGTGTCTGGCGGCGCCGCAAAGTACATGTAAATTGGCCGACGCACTTCGTAAATTCCGCTGTCTCGCGGAGTAATCGCAATCTCACGGGAAGCCGAGGTATAACGCGGAGCGGAAAAGTATCCGCCGTGAATCTCATCGCGCGCGCGGGCCTCCGCGGGAAAAAGAGAGAGAGAGAGAGAGAGAGAGAGAGAGAGAGAGAGAGTAAGAGAAAAATATCTGCCGCGTAACCACATATCACCGTTACGGAAACGTACTTATGGAAGTTCTATTTCGAAGTCCGAGGCGATTTCCGCGGGCGAACTTTTGCGCCATTTTGGAGCGATTCAACGAACGTGAACAACCACGTGTGTATGCGTGCGTGTGTTTATATGTATATCGCAAAAGTTTATAGAAATATCCTTGGGAACTAGCCGGGATTTTTATTAAAAATACGTTCCAGTCGCGCGAATGTCGGCGGAAGTATCGCGAAATACGCTCCGCACCGATATTTGGTTTGTATAGAGCCGTGTTATCTTCCTTCGGACAGCACCAAGCGACACGTTTGAGATAGAGAGGCGGGTATATGTTCTGCCAAAATCTCGTAAACTCCTCCGGCTAGTTTTGAGTAATGCTCAGGGGCTCTTTTTTCTCCAGGCGGGGAAGAGATTCGTACGATATTTGTTACGTTCGCAAAGTAACATTATCACTAACGTTGTCGTGGAGAAAAATGGTTCTCAGCCATCGCACGATATTGCAATATCTTCGGCTACGATATTAGAATTTCGGAGAGGCTCATTACAGTACACAACCGTGTTCGAGAGATGCAAGTACAGTCAAAACTCCTTATTCACGTTTTCGCGGAGTAAAAACTTACAACCACTCTTTTTATTCGCAATCAAAAAATTATTTGCGGCTAAATTTCAATTCTATTACATTATAATTCTGTTTTATCTATTAATAAGTAAATAAATAAACTCCGTCTTTTATATTAATTTGAGTTCAGGAGTCTACTAAATGCTGCAAAACAAGAGAAATTTATCAAATTTTTTCAATTAATTTTTGATCAAATATTAAATCTGATTCAAATAATTTCTTATATATAAGAAAAATATTTTAGACAGAAATTTTATATTCTTTGCAATCTGTATAATCTCTTAGATCTCTCAAATGTGTTATTTTTTATAGATTCTCAACCTTCATATGGCACCTAAGAAAATTTCAGTTACAAATTTATAAAGTATATTAGTATATAACATTCACGCATACATACACGGAGAAAAATAATTTTGCTCTTTTAGCAAAATCGTTGCTACTGCATATTCGTAGTAACACGAAAAAAATTTAATTGACGTAATTAATTTTACAAATTATTCTTTATTAGAGCAAAAGTTGCCAGAATATAAAAAATTTGTTGAGTGTATTTGTCCTAAAAATCACGTGAATTTGCTATTGATGCAAAATAATGTATTCTTAGTATATTTATTTGCTATCGGAGCAAAACTGCAACTGCTTATATAAGTCATCATCATGGTTCTTATAGCAAAATAATTTGTAGATTCAGCAAATTATATCCAGCAAATAGTGATTAGTACTCTTAGCGAAAATTTTGCTGTTTATATAATAACGAAAAGATTTTGCTAGACCAGCAGAGAATTTGCTGGGTCAGCAAATTATTTTTTTCCGTGTATATTCTGTTGTGGTATATTTATAATATTACACACATACATATTAAATAATATTTAATAATTTAAACTATATATATAAGTAATGCTTTCACATATGTTTCCCCTTATTAGATTTCTTGTTACGGAAAGATTTTCGTTTAGGATAGTTTCGCAGAATGCTCTTTCACTACTACGCGTTCCTCTGCGGTGTAACTGTTGGACGATTAAACCGACGAGTTTCGCGCGGCTTGTAATTCGTCACCGAGTGGGAAGGTGAACCGCCAGAGTCCGTAAAACACGATGGCGTCCAGCGAGACGCCGGAAAATGCGCGAACACTTTTACGGCGCGAGCGCTGGCACCGCGGTGACATTGCTACATACCTGAGGCGCGACTGTCTCCTTACGGTTACAGACCGACACTTTTATTCCGGATGTCATTCTGCCCCCGACAACCGGAAGCCGTCGTCGGTCGCGCGTAAAGCTTGCAAGCTTGCCAGAGGCTCCTTGTTATCGCGACCTCGCGGCTCGTTTCGCGCTCGTCTCGGAAGACGTGTGGCGGTGTACCGGATAGTCTGGGAACCACTGATCGCGCGTCAACCTCGACAATTCTGTGCTTTACCTTTGCTTTTACGGTTATTCCTTTTTTCCTCGCGGGTGTAAACCGCGCGCGATGCTCGCGGAAGGTTGATCCGCGATCGAACAAACTAATGGCGCGTTCGGGGCGGAAGAACTCATAGGAAAAGCGCTCTCTCTTCCTCCCTCCCCCTCTCTCTCTCTCTCTCTCTTCTCTCTCTCTCTCACTCTCCAACTCTCTTTGTTTCTCTTGTCAAAATACAAATTACATTTTGCGAAATTGAATAACCTGTTTTTTTTAAGATTAATGACTACGGTCGGCTTCGTCTTGGTGAAGATATCATTTCCTCGAAAATGAAATCTGCAATGTACGAACGATGAGTATGACGATATATATCTTAGATAAGTGCTAAAGGGATGGAAAGAGAGTTGTTTGTTAAATAAAATAGAAAATTATATTATATCTAATATCAAAAAATAATAATTTTCACGAGTGAAGCAAATTAAAAAAAAGATAGACTGCCTTTATAAACCTCAAAAATCCTGAAAAGCATTAAATAATTTTGAATTAATATTTCTGTGTACCTATATTCATACTGTAATATCTTAATGGTGTTAATACTCGATGTGAAAATCTGATCTGACTGATCAAATCAATAATTAAATAATATGAAAAAGGGCTAATTCGAGTTCAAGCACAGGATTAATAGTGCTATTAATAGTGCTAAACAAACAAAGTTTTATTTTCATAATAAGCCGCAGTAGCTGTTGCCCAAATATTCTGTGTCCTTTTGAGAGTTAAGTCCATGCTTTTGAAATTTAATGTAAATCATTTCTGATATCAGGCGTTTTAAGTAATAACGTTCCTCATGCAAAAATTTGTTTGTTTCCTTCTCTTCCAAGAGTTGTCGCCGCAATGTTAATGCTCGTGTATATAAATCTATTATTATCGCTTTTACTTAGACGTGGCGATGTTATCGTTGACAGGATCGTTTCACTTTTAGCTGAGCTCAACAAAGGTAATTTATATTGACCGTTTTAATTATTTATTATATTTTAATTTTACCTATTTTTATTTTATTTTATGGTTTTTTTATAGTTATGGCTACTTCCTAGTATTAATTTGAACTTCTTAATATTAGTCGGGTAACGGTCTTGTCAGCTATAATACTGCGAATAATATTCATGTCATTTTATTAAGGTCTTTAATTAATTCTTTTACTTGTAATGCGTTCGTTTTGTAAACCTTGAGTTTTTTTATATCACTGAAGAGGATTCATGATTGAGCTGAAACGTTTGATTATTTATATTGAGTATTCATGTTCAATAAATATTGCTCTATTTCCTAACACAAGGAAGGTTTTACCTATATGGTACATAGCACTATTAATCCTGTGCTTAAACTCGAATTAGCCCTTTTTCCTATTATTTAATTGATATCATTGTTATTGAGTTCTTATTTTTTTTCTCTTAAATCAATAATCATACACTGAAAGAAAATATCTAGAAATTTATTTATGGGAGAGATATAAAATTTATTTCTGTGAAATACATTTTACAAATATATTTTAAAGTATTTTATTTCAGGGTATCTTTTTTTATTATTTTTGTCCCTACAGTTATATAGTTACCCCTATCTAATTTGTTTTCTTCGTGATAACTTCTATTATTATTAAAATATTAGGATAGAATTGTATAAGTACATAACAATATTAAATTAAAATTATTTTTTATTTTTTAGGATTTTTGAGGTTTTCAAAGACGACGATTATTTTTTATTTAGTTTATTTTGTATCTTTTAATTATTTATTAAAAATTTATTTAAGATTTATTTGAAGTCGGTTCAAGATAGTAACGGAATTACCTAATTTTTAGATAACCTTAACAAATTGGATAATAGTATTAAGGGGATGCTGAAGCTGAAAACTTTATCGACAGAATACTGATATTTTTCTGCAAAGTTTACATCGTATTGGTTACACAGAATTACAAATATTTTTACGCAATAAAAGTACGTGCAAAAATAAATAGGAGCGTTGCTCGATATGTGACGAAAACGAACAAAAAATGTTTAACGTAAAATCTCAAGCTATTAATTAGCGTAATATTTGCGTAATCCAAAAGTTTCGCAGCTTGTACATACCGAAAGTGTGGCTGCTCCAAACAAAAATTTTGAAGAACATTACTCTACTTTTGCATCTACATTTGAAGGCTTAAGAATATCGAAAAAGTTTGCAGAAAGATTTTTACACATATATAGATAGGTTTTCCGTCGAATATGGTAAAACAAAGCAACGCACATTCATGTAAGTTCTATATATACAAGAAATACAAAAAAGCATGATTATGTTAACTTACATGAATGTGTGTTGCTTTTTTACCATATTCGATGACCATATCCTATTTATTTTTGCACGTACTTTCATTGCATAAAAACATTTGTAATTCTGTGTAACCAATACGGCGTAAACTTTGCAGAAAAATGTCAGTATTCTATCGGTAAAATTTTCAGCTTCAGCATCCTCGTAATCTATGTGAACTATATAGACAACACACACATACATAAGAAATACACACATACATATACACATACACTGAACAAATTGCAAAATATTTCATCTCAATGTCTCTAGCGGTTTTTGACTTATGAGGAAACATACCTACAAATAAACATATATACAAAACAAATTGAGCTTCCTTTTGAAGTCGGTTGATAAAAACGAACTACATTGACTCGATATTGTTTTAGACGTCTAACAAAGACATTCTTTTCAATATCCAAACTTCCTATGAGAATATTATAGATAAATGACAAATCTTTTGTACCAATCTAATGCATAGTTGATCTTGTGTTATTTGTACGAGCAAACAGCTCATATTTACTTATTATCCACACATCTTGCAAAATCTACGCAAGCACTTTTCTGTTGGATCAATTTAAATTTCAAGGGTGCAAGAGAATAATGTGCAGCTTTTCCATTCGGGCAAAGTCGAGCGAGGCAGAGCAATCCTCGTTTTCACGCACAAACCAAAGCCGCGATTAATCTCGAGCGTTTCGTGGTTAACGATGACTCCTTATTTTTGCGAGATACTCGCGATAGCCGAGGGAGCTTCGCCAGATAAGGGAAATAAGGTCATATCCCGTATAGGAGATATCGTACGCGATGCGTACGTCGTATACTTGCTCGTGATATTTCACTGTTTCCCAGTGATTGCATCGCGGCGGCGGTGAGCGTAAAACTAACTTTGCGGATCCTACGACAACGGCGCGGGGATTCCGCGCATAAGGCGGATCTGAAAAGCGAATTAGGATGTCGCGGCGGTATCGAAATATCGTTTGTCTCTTCGGCGTACGTGTGTTTTCGGTAGTGCAATTTCCCTCCTCCTTCCTTCCTCCTCCTGCTCTCCCGCGCAACCCGCGAATACCCCTTGCATACATGGTGCATAGGTTGCGGGGTTTCGCTGGATATGAGTTCGTCGAAATTCGAGAGAGACTGACTCTTCCTGGCGACTCTTTCGGCTAAATGCCTTTCTGAAATTGCAGGCCGATAAACCGGATGACAATTCGCGGATATAGCATCGATTAAAGACACGTTTATATGACCTATCTGCTCGACGATCTGTCGGGGTTTTATTAACCCTGGAAAGGTAGCGTGAATAACTTTCACTCATACTGAAAGCCTTAACCCTATAAAAGGTTGTGATAATCTATAATATAATATAGTTATAGATTACACCTTTAATAATAACACTACATGAAGAAAATGTTAAAGTTTTTCCCAATATAAATTATTCTCGATTTTGTTTATATATTTGGTTATTTATTTAATAAAGTAAATGGAAAAAATAATTTTTTTTCTTTGTGATACAAATACAAAACTAACAAATCAAAAAAAAGGAAATAAAATTAATACAGTTGTGCGATTGCTCCAAAGTAATAAAGGTACCAACAATTGAGTGTACCTAACAAATTTGCTATATTATATATATATATATATATATATATATATATATATATATATATATAATAAAAATTACAAAATAAATTTACAAAACTATATTTCTAATAACGCAGGAATAGGCTGCTGACACAAAGTCTATTTTGCTAAGGAACAAAATAAATTTCACTAAGGACATAGCAAATTTTTTAATAGTGTTTCGGTCTCTAAAGTATAAATAGCGTGTATGAAATAGAAAAAAAAAAAATACTGCAGAATGCCGACGTATTCCTTGTTTACAAAATTCTATAGCAATTTTTAACATAAAATGCTCTTTTTACTTAATAAATAAGTAAGTACAAGGAAAAACAATTCCATTGGTGCAACCAAATTTTCGATTGCTCAGGGATCAGACGAAAACTCGGCTGTAGCAACAGAAAAATTCCTTTATGAGGCTTCTGTATAGTCAATTCTTCTTAGTTGCCTCAACCGAATTCTAATATCGCTAAATATTCTTGGTTGCGACAACAGAAATATTAGTTTTCATAACAGTGATATCGCTTCTGATCACTTAATTTTCAATTAGTTCCTATTCGGTTGCATCAACTGAGGTTTTTTTACGTGTAGTAAACAATATTGGCTATTAATCGACTAATGTTTTCTTTTACTAAAATAAACGGCAATTAGTAATCAAAATCAATTGATTGTCGTATCACGCATAATGCAATCACGAATAATTTAGTTTATTGATGAAATTAATTATTAATTATTAATCGATTATCTTATATAATGGATCGCATCAAAGTCTAGTTAATAATGAATTCTATCAATCGATGAAATTATTTGTGATTTTCAATGTGACAACTGAATAATTTTAATTATTGATTTGCCGATTATTTTAGTCAAAGAAAACTTTAAACAATTAATATACTGGCTTCAAAGAAAACTTTAAACAATTAATATACAATTAATAAATGATTTATCACTATCTTTAATAATATGATTAAGATAGAAATGAGTATCTTACTCATTCAAGTAGTATCTCGCAAAAAAGCAGTAGTGAATGTTGAAATATAAATATTAGAAGTGGAGCTTATATATATATATACACCCAATATCCCAAAACTACCGGATATTATTTTAATGGCATATTCTTTAGAACATTTTGAAACGAAAACTTTCATACAAAAATGGGGCGAGAAGCGATTATATTTCACCAATAACACGCCGCAATGACAAGTAATAAAGGTGTCACGCGCCGTATAGAATAGCGAACATCTTCATGATAATAATTAATTGATTGACACTTTGACAGATTAAGTTGAAATATGTCATTTTTACTGGAATCATATTTAAGATATCTTACAACTATTATTCATAATAGTCTATTAATCATATTAATCATATTATCTATAAACTATTAATCATATTATTATAAAAAATAACTAATGCAATGCATAGAGAAGTAGCAAAACATATTATAACAATGTTATTGTAAATTTATACAATGATCATAATATTGTAAAAAAAGTGACATTCATAGGAGCACTTTTATCACTTGTCATTTCGACGTGTCTGAACGCGCGAAATCTCAGCCCTGTTATTGGTGAAATATAATCGCTTCCCGTTTGAAAACTATTATAACCTTGACATTTTTATATCAAAGTTTTCGTTTTAAAATCTCCTAAAGAATCTAAAGCCTAAAATGTCCTAAAGCCATTAAAATAACATGCGGTAGTTTCGGGACACCCTGTATATATATAGTAGCAATTTTGACTTCAACTATCTCAGCTTCGGCATAGTCTATCTTTTTCTAATTGCACATACATATCGACCATATTTTGATTAACACATACTGTTAAAGTTTGAAAAGAATAGTTTATGAAACTATCCTGAAAAAATTGTTTATGAAATAACTATTTTAAGATTCTCAGTGCGAGTAAAAGTTACGTCATTTTTACGTCAAGGATTTGTTAAATTTGTTACATACTCGTGTGCGTGTTATATTCCCAATGTTTCAAATTGATTTGCGTTTTGATAAAAAAATCAGCATGGAGTCTCGGCAAATTCGCCGATTAATTCGCGCGGAATGCGGAAGAGCAGCGTGCTCGCTGCTAGCTAGGCGAATCTACTCGATTCGTGGCGAACGAGTGAGATGCCTTTCCAAGAGAGGTATCTCTCGTCTCTCGAGGTTCATTGTGCGCTCAGTAGACAATCCAGTCGGTACCCGAAACCCGTGCCAACCCTTCGTCTTCCAAGGTCTATAGTCGAGCTTTTATAAGAAAACGCGCCGGGATAACCCGTGGAACGTGCTCTCTCCCACATACACGAGCGCCCGACCTACAGACTTTATGAATCCCTCTTCATATACATGTTACTTGAAATGCGCCGCTCCTAAGGACGTATTATATGCCAGGGAGTTTGAAACGAGAAACATTAAACCCTCTCTGGAACACACTTCCGCGCACAATCAACGCAATGAAGAAACATAGATTTTCATATGGCTTCATTTCCGCGCGCGCTCGCGCTCACGTGCCACGGGAAAAAGGATGATAAATTGGAAACAAGTTACATATTTTGCCAGGGGAACAATTTTGTGGGGGGAATTGCTTGGACAAAAAAAAAATCGATTTTAATTGGCAACCAACATTTTTGCACTCGCGCGTACTGTAGCGTATACTTTGAAAAGATATTCCAAATATGAACACGCTTGCAAACGTTTTGCTTCCTTTGTTTTCATACTCTCACCTTGTGCTGTATAATCAATTTTGCTTCACATATTATTATACATGTGTGTGTGTGTGTGTGTGCACATCGCAGAGTGACGCGAGCGTATTATTATGTTTATGTAAAAATATACAACTGAGCAACCTTGGCTTTTATGATGCGCCAAGCACTATAATAGATCCATTGAAGGATGAATAATGGATGACAAGGACGATAATTACGACGGCCTAATTAAATTTTCTTGGCCGTATTAACAATTGAGTCGGTTTGTTCGATTACCGCAGAATAGCGCAGCCGTGTAATTGACTGCTGATAAATTATTTTTAGCGCTCATATTGTGAATTGCCCGCAGTTATACGCCCTTATACCTCGTGATCCACATTTGGACGGACATAAATAGTCTGTCGGTGTCAAATTAATCAATTTGTCTCGTGCAAATTTAAACGCGGATTATTAGCGAACTTCCGGCTGCGGCGTGCCTACGTTTTACGCAAATTAGCGATTCCGATATTTTCCCTGCCGCACGCGTGACGTCTTCGTAATGCATTACTGTCACCCGGTAATGCGACTGTACTATTTATTTGTATTGGTAATACATAAACGCGATAATAAATAGCATCAATTGTAACGTGACATAAATTTTCCAACTTGTTTAGAATCTCTGCAAAACTTCAAATTCATTAATGAACTTGTCTCACTCTTCTTCCCGCATTCATACAAATCATATAAAAGACTTTATGTGTGTAATGAACATTCCTTTACAGGGTGAGGAATTACTTCTAAAAAGTTAGTACATTACCGCGTGCACAACACATATTTATGAAGTAACGCACACGGAGAAAACGTTGTATTAAAAATTACTGCAAAGCTTTTGTAATGTTGGAATACAGCGAATTATGAACCGAACTATATATTTATTTAAAAATCTTGTGTACGTTTTACTCTAAAATTATTGTAGAATTCTCGAAAAAAAAATTAGTATAATTATTTCAATGTTTCTTTTATCATATGTACTAAGTAGATCGTAAATTTACTATTTCTACACAAAAAAATTAGGACCTACTTAAAACTAATACATTCAAATTAACAGTAATTACTTCGTATATAAGCAACGATATAGTGTAATTATATATATAATATATACATAACGACATAATAAAATTTTAAAGTTTTGGATATGTATATCAAATTATATTAAATTATAATTTTATTTAAATATTATAATAGATTCATAAGAAACATGATATGATTATTTTGATGATAATTATATATCCTTCCGCTATTTAAAAACATTATATTCTTGATTAATATTTGTTACTTTCCATTAATGAAGATTAATTTTGAATAATGACAGATTTTTCTTTGAATCATGCATATATACTCTTACAAGTAACTTGACTTCGTTTAACGTTATGTAATCTGATTTGAAGATTAATACGTCAAAAATAAAAATATTTTCCAAACAAGAATATCCTTTTTTTTATGTATAATAATATACATTAAAATTGCAGTTTGGATCATTTTTACAAAAGCACTGTAGAAAGGAATATAATTTTAACGTAATTTTTAATACAACATTTTTTCCAATCTTTTTCATGAAGTTTAGAAAACCATTTTTTCGGATTTATTATTGTCCATTTTGCATAGGGGAAAGTTACCGAAATCGTACCGGTTTTCTAAATCGTATATCTCATTAATTTCTTTATTGAATATGGACATATAATAGTGAAAACGAAAAATAAATGAGTAATGAAAAAGAATATGAAAAATATAAACAAAAAATTTTCAGATTATATCTTATCTTGTGCGTATCTACATACATTTTAAAAAATCAGATACGATTTAGAAGACGATTTCAGCAATTCTCCCCTACATGTATTCTTAAGGTAACCAAATTTCCCAATCCTGAATTCGGGACACTTCATAAATGTGTGAAACGGGGGGAGGGGGATAAATAGATCCGAAAATTATTTGACGATCATTGAAAATGATCACAAATTCGGTGTCCCGAATAGCACTCGAAAAAATTCGGGACAAAGGGTGAAAAATCGGGATGTCTGGTCACTTTAGCTGTATGTGTCGAGAAGGGAGGAGATTATTCCGTAATAATGTACTTACGATATGTCCTGATGACCGCACGTCGTTGTTTTTGGCACTCTAATACTTATTTCCGCAGGAGACTCACAGGACCCAAGCGAAAGACGTATGGAATACGGAGCATTGTGTCCTTGGCAGTTGCTCGGCATGAAAAGATCGCAGACGCGCGCGCTGTCAATCACGTACACCAAAAGTTCATTAGCGCGCCGAAAGTGCCAAAAGTGCATGAATGTGAGAGCGCGCCAGTGATGCGAACGAGGTCGCACGTCTACAACGACGCGATCTGTACACTCAGTTGCATTGATGCTATACCATTCATCAAATCAATAGTCACTAGAAAGTTTTGACCAGCCGTGTCCGTTTCTACCTGATCGTTTTTCATGATTGTTAATTCATCCGGCAAGCACAATCCGAGAGTGTGTCAAAACAGACATGTCAAAGTGACATTTTGACAGTTTGACGTTTCGTACATACGTGTTAATAATAATTTAATAATTATAATTTTATATATTAACTTTTTATTCGTCTTTTTTTAACATTCTTACTCTTCTTCTACTGATTGTACATTACACGTGAGCGGATAACCTTTTGATGAAAATACATATGTATGAAACGTCAAGCTGTCAAAATGTCACTTTTGTTTTGTCACATTCCCGCTTGTCGGATAAATCAACAGTCATGAAAAACGATCAGCTAGAAACGGACACGGCTGATCGAAATTTTCTAGTGATTATCAATTTAGTGAATGGTATAGCGGCAATGCAACTGAATTACGGCAGACGCCTTAACCACTCGCTCGAGTTGTTAATCATTCTAGATCAATCGCGTTCATTTCGCATTACGAGGTTGTCATCGTGATTATTTAATCTAGGCGTCGGTAATGAATCGCGCGAAATGCTCGATCTTTTCGCGCCAAGCAGCAGCCATGGGCACACATCGATCCACATCGCTCCGCGTTTCTCGCGTTTTTTATCCGTTGAAAGTGAGTCTCGCACGTTCATAAGTCTCGGGAGTGTCGAGAACAGCGATATGCTATCTCCGGGACGTATCGTGAAGACGTCATTTGTAAGTAATCTTTTCGTTTCTCCTCGCGGTATATGTGCCAGGTATATAAATATGAAACCGGAATTTTTGTATAGAAAATACACGTTTATTGTATGAAAATGATAAAAAATATTTTATTCGAAGTATTGCCCATCGCTAGCTATACATTTTTCCCACTTGTCTGACAATTTGTGGATGCCACGCCAAAAAAACTGTTGCTCTTTTGAGGCAAACCAGTCATCGAGCCATTTTCGTACATTTTTGTAAGAAGTGAAGCGCTGCTTAGCAAGTGCGTGTCCCATCGATGCAAATAAATAGTAATCGGACGAAGCCAAGTCTGGTGAGTAAGCCGCATGCGAAAGTATTTCCCAACTAAACGCCTCAATCGTTTCCTTGACCAGTTTTGCTGTGTGTGATGGTGCATTATCATGAAGCAAAATCACTTTGTGTTGCCTTTTTTTATATTCTGGTCGTTTTTTACGCAAAGCTTGATTCAAATAGATCATTTGTTGTCGGTAGCGTTCAGTATTAACGGTTTGACCAGGTTTTAGCAGCTCATAACAGATCACACCCTTCTGATCCCATCAAACACAGAGCATTGTTTTTCGTCCATAGCGATTTGGCCTTGCAGTCGATGTCAATGGTTCGCCTGGAGTTACCCATGATCTTTTACGCTTAGGATTCTCAAAATATATCCACTTTTCATCGCCAGTCACAATTCGATGGAGAAATGACTTTCTTTTGTACCCAGCATTTCGCAAGTTTTTCGGTTTTTCGGTTTTTCTGCTGTCTTTCATTCAGTTCATGTGGAACCCATTTTCCCATCTTCTGGATCTTTCCCATGGCTTTCAAACGTATGGAGACGGCTTCTCGTGTCACATTTAATTGATCCGCGAGTTGTTGTTGCGTTTGAGTGTCATCCTCATCCAACAATGCTTGCAATTCGCTGTCTTCAAACTTTTTCGGTGGTCTTCCACGTTCTTCGTTTCTCACGTCAAAATCGCCACTTTTGAATTTTTTAAACCACTCAAAGCACTGTGATTTACTAAGAGCATGCTCACCGTGAGCTTCGACAATCATTCGATGCGATTCTGCAGCAGTTTTCTTCAAATGGTAACAGAAAATCAGTGCTGTCCGCAAATCGTAGTTTCCAGGCACAAAATTCGACATGTTCAACGCTATTACAAACTATGCTGTTGTATGAAATTTGTATTGTTGTGAGTTGAAAATCTTTATCAGAGATCTCAACAAGGAAATGGCGCCAATGACGCGGTTTGACGATAACTACATTGACAGCTAGGGTCATCTATGGGCAAATTCCGGCTTCATATTTATAGACCTGGTAAGGTGATCAGATTTCCCAGCCCTGAATTCGATACACTTCATAAATGTATGAAGCCGGGGGAGGGAGGTAAAAAGATCCGAAAATTATTTGACAATCATTAAAAATGATGACAAATTGGTGTCCCGAATAAAAACTCGAAAAAATTCGAGACAAAGGGTGAAAAATCGAGACTGTCCCGAAAAAATCGGGACATCTGGTCACTTTATTATTCTACATGTTCAAAGCAACGATTATATCCGTTACTATAACTCATAACTTATAACAATTACAAGCGGCGCGTCCCCAAGCCTGTTTACTTGTGTAAATTTTCGCGCGTGTCGTGGCACAAAGCACAGCCGATATCGCGGCCGACGACAAAAAAGCGGCAACGTAGGGCTTCGTAAACGTCCGGGGGAATCGCTGATAGCCGGCTGTGCGTGCCGTTACAATGAGCATCTGAATCTCTTTCTTCGTGTCACGGCACGGAGGAATGTCTCGCCGTTCATGCGCCTCTAGTGGCACTCGCCGGTTATGAAGAGGGTAGAAAACTGTCGACGCGGCGCCGGCACGTCGGCCTATACCTCGGTTATAACAGCCTAATTGCATTTAACGGGTGCTCAGTCACGAGGGTATCGCATCGCGTATGTACGTTATCGCGTTGGGCTGAACGGCTGTTCCCGCCGAAACGCGTACACGTAAGTTAACGACGCTCGTTTGAAGCGAGCTTGCGAATATAAACGACTCGAAATTAGCGTAACCGATACTAACAACGTATCTCGGGTAACGCGGCATGTAAGATACATGCCTTTCCCGCGCTCGCGAAATGCGGCGCAGCCGCGCGATGAGGCATGAGACATTCATGCGGAAATATACGATGAGCTCGCGTAATATCGCGCAGCTCACGGCGAGCTTTGTACGTGAACTAGAAGACACCCCTCTGGCAGTATAACTTTCTTCTCATTTTCATTTTCTTGTTCTTCTTCTCGACCATTAGTGGATAATAATAAGTAGATGTAATACGTGGGAAAGAGGAGGGGGAGGGGGGTAGAGGAAATTTTCTTACGCGTAATTTAAGCATTTGTGAGAATTGCTTTTCTCTTATCTCTGGAGATCGTGAAGAGAACGGCTAAGTTTAACCTGATTGATGACAATTTTTTTTGTATACGATTGAAGCTCACGTCGAATCGATTCCATATATGTAACTCTCTAATCTGTGCCGCTGCCGAGGAAAATGGCTCGAAAGAGTTCCAATTTCAGCAGAGGGCGTCAAAGATAAGTATCAGCTAGCAGTGGCAGCTAATTCATGACATGACATGCGCTGCATGTTTATGGTTTGTCGTCAAATAACACTGATGCAGAATTTATCAATGAAATCTTGATCAGCGATTAGCAATAATTGATTGTCAAATAATACATGGCAGGTCAAAATCGTGGGGACCACTCATATAGTACGGTAAGAGGCTCAAATTAGAATATTAATTAGTTATTTTTTTCGAATCGACTCGATGTGAACTTTAATAATTTATACGAAAAAGATTGTCATCATCGAGGAACCCAAAATCAGAAAAGTCTACGAATCTTTGGCCGCATTCTTTCTGTAAAAGATAATCAACATTAAAACTGCTTTTCGCAAATCGAATTTATAACAGAATTAAAGACGTAAAATTGTCGTCAGATTCAAAGTGACGACTGCTTTCGATAACATTACGGTAACATGATAATTTATTGGTAATTTTTGTAAAATTTGTTGTTTTTCATAATTTTATGCACAAATATTTGTATCTATTTGTATTTCCCGCACTAATATATAAAGTAAAACAACATTCTTCTTATATTCACATCAAATGTGCATCGAATAATTTCTGAAGTCTTTCAGATGAAAAAAAGGAAACCATATGTATATATATATATATATATATTTTTTTTTTTGTTAACTTCTTAGTACTGCATTTTCTTGCATTTTCTTGAAGTACTAAAAAGTTTATAAAACATTCTGAAAAATTCCCGGAGCTCTATGAGAAGACATTAAACAATTTTTATTTCTTACCATTTTTCGGTAAAGTTGGTAGAATTCGAGTAAAAAATTATTAAAACCAATAATTTTGTAGATATTTCCATAAATATCTTAGAAAATGGAGCTCGAAAAATTCGTTCAAACAAAAGTTGTTAATTTCTTTACGAAGAATAAAATTCCGTAAGAAAAAATTAATGTTTCTATTTAAAATGCAAAGTTGACTTTCGAATAACCTTCAGAATGAGCTCCGTCAAAGTCACCTTCAGATGTCCCCCTCTGAATCCAACAACTTTTGTCTAAAACATTTTTTGAAAAAATTTCTCTTTTTTGAGATTTTCATTTCTTAAAATGCCATTAAAAAATGTCAATTATACACTACAGTGTCTAGTAGCTGAAATAGCAAGATAATTAATAAAAATGTTGTAAGCCTGTAAGATGAAAAATATAGATTGAGACTGTTTTCGCGGTATAAAAAATATATAGATTGAGGCTTTAAACATTTTTTTAAGTTGCTCTAGTTACTATGTACCCAGTTTCCTAATTACTATATGTTGTATATAATATATCAATATACAATATCAAAATATTTTATGGAAAATATGAGTTAAATAAAGTGTCTTATCTATTTTTAAAGGCTAAATGCTCTTTTGAGCTTTATACACAATTTTTTTATTTCTGTAATTTTCTTCTAAATTACCATTTTATCAGCTTTCCAAAATTACCGAGCGATTTACTGAATAAATTATAGTCAAACTGAGCTATTTTCGTCTGTACGCAGAACGTTTACATTTTTCACGAGAAAGTTCATGATTGAGGCAACTTGCGAAACTTGTACAAATTCTTAAGTATATCCAATTTAACCTCACACTCTCGAGATCATATTTATCGCTTTAGTTTCATGGGGCGATCTTCCAGAGACACGTGGGGAGAACGGGGAGGACGCACGCTCGAGCAAATCGCGATTTTTGGAATGCGCCGCGAGATTTCAATCCATTTGGCCGCGAGATACACGACAAGATCACCACACGTGTCCGCGGGACGCCAAAAGACATTAAAGAAGATAAACAGGCGAGGACTCGGCCTCATTCATAATTCATGCCGCTAATTTCTCAAGGTGGCGTCCGCGTTATTGCATTATCCGGAAAATCCTTGAATAATTCTCATCCGGCGAACTCTCGGCGCGTACTTTCGCCCGGTTACCGCTTTATCCGTCATCGCCCCGCGAAGCCGTCGCTCCGACTGCACGCAGATGCACGCGGGTGCATTCGCGCGTAGCTTCCCAAGTCGAAATTTTGATCTTACTTTCAGCCTCACTATTCCATTCAACACTTATTTTCCCGAGTCAAAATTTTGATGCTACTTTGACGCTCTTAAGGATAGTTTGCGCCTATTTAGACGGTTTATAGCCCAGGCAAAACCTACTTTGAGGATATTGATACTCATTAACTTCTCTTTTAAATCTTTAACTCTACCTTGTCAAAATTTTGACGCTCTTAAAAATAATTTAAGCCTACTTAGATAATCTACAACTTAGGTGAAACCTATTTTGACGATATTGACACTCATTTCCGAGTCGAAATTTTGACCCTATGTTGAACCTTGAATTCTGCACCGCAGTAGGAGCTAAAATAGCAAAGTAGGTTTAATTCTAATGATATAATTTATTCCTACTTTGACTCCGATGATGTCTGAAATATATGCAACAAATAAAATATATATTTTGTATGTTATTTGATATTTCTGTTTCGTTATTTATTAAATTTTTTAAATATTTCTATAAAATACATATATTCTATGTAGGAGCTAAAGCTTCAATAGAGGTTCGCAACTGAACCTATTTTGCTCCCTAAAATCTTACTATTACACAACCCACTTTGACGCTAAAGAAAGCGAAATCGGAAATTTCAGACATCATCAGGGTCAAAGTAGGAGTAAATTATATCATTAGAATTAAACCTACTTTGGTATCTTAGCTCCTATTGTGTAGAATTCAAGGTTCAACATAGGGTCAACATTTCGACTCGAGTTGATACTTTAAAACCTACATCAACCTCTTTTGATTCCATTTAATCTACTCAAGTCGAAATTTTGACCCTACTTTTAGTCTCACTATTCCACTCAACATCTATTTTGACGCTAAAGAAAGTGAAAAGGGAAATTTCGGACATCAACAGAGTCAAAGTAGAAGTAAATTGCATCATTAAAATTAAACCTACTTTTCTAACTTAGCTACTACTGCGTTGTAGAATTTAGAATTAGAAGGCTCAATATAGTGCCAAAATTTCGACTCGGGTTTACCGACGCCCCGCGCTTTATTCACTTTATTCGTAAAATGGCTCGTGCACCGAAGGGAAAACAAATTGAATTGTTTTCCGAAGGCATTAACTCCGTATACCTGGTTACCCGCGATTTTCAAGTCGACGTATTGAAGTGGAATTCATTAACACGACAATTGTGCGATTTACAATACGTTAAATTCAAGACTTAAAACGTCGATGAAATTCTGTAAGTGACTTCAGATTATTCTCGTGTAATTATGCATTTATACATAATCTTAGGCGATGACTGGCGCTCGATTTAACCGATTCAATTTCCCACTGATTAATTGATTACGTCACACTGGGCGTGCATTTAATTAAACACTTACCGCCTTTTGATATCGGGGACTTCCATTTATGTCCCTCTGTTAGATTTTGGATTCGCTCTCTTTAAATTTCCGGGATTAATATCTCATTGAAAACGATTGTCTGAAAAATTCACTCCAAGAGGTGCAGTGAAAATAGAAAAAAGAAAAGAAATTAAAAAACGTCACCACTCGGGATCGCACGAGTGAGTCTTTTCAGTCAAACTTACAGTGGATTCTGATCCTGTACAAGTGGATATTTCTACTCGTTCTAGTAGATTTGTTTCTGTGACAGTGAAATACATTAGATTCAATCCCCAATTTTTAATGAAAATATTCACTAGATAGTTTACAGCAGAGAACTCGTTCTATGAGTCAGCAAGGAATTATTTAAAAGTTCAAGTGATTCAGCTATTACTCTATTTTCAAGTGAAATTTTGCTTGAAGAAATTTAGAGAAGTTTTTAAAACTATTTTAACAAAAATAAAATCTCAAAAGCCCTAAAAGTTACGAAATAATAAAAAAATCTCAAAAACCCTAAGAATTACGAAATAATGTTGAAAACCTGATTAAATTATACACAATAAACATACTTTTTTCATTATTTATTTTTCCATAATTATATAGTTATTATAATTAGTTCTTAACTTATTTTCTAATATCATTAGCATATTAAAATAGGATTGGTACACATAAATATAAATTCAAAATTATCTCATACTTTTTACATTTTTAGATTAGATTTTTTAGATGACACTTCTGAGATTTTTGAGATAGCGGTTTTTTATAAAAATTTTTTTTGTGTTTTGTGTTTTCTAATTATTTACTGAAAAGGTTCTTCTTAAAGTCAATTGAAAATAAAAATCTCGTTTATATCTCTAGATGTTTTGGATTTTTTGGATTCTCAAGAAAGTAATGGAATTAACTTTCTTCCCCAATTTACTTCATCAATTTTCAAGTCACTCGGACAAACCCATATAATGACATTATAATTGTACAATTAGTTTGTCTGAGAAGTTGTGACTTCGAAGTTCTGAAATATATGAGGCATCTAGTGTAAAATTTAATAATAGATAAAAACGGCAAGCTTGGACGATATACGTATCTCGCGATCGGTCTGAAAATTTTCATTAGCAGCATCCAGCCGGTTAATGATATTTTGATGCCACAGCAAGCACTGCCACGGCCGCGATCTAATAATTTCGCGAATCATACGGTGGCCAAGCGACGGAATAATTGAAATTCCGCTCTAGATAGCTGTATCAATTGAATGCGAACATTTGTTAATTTAACGCCATTCGCGGTACATCGGCGATGCTCACTAGTGATATCCATTTTCCTTGTATTTACCAAGAGAGAGAGAGAGAGAGAGAGAGAGAGAGAGAGAGAGAGAGAGAGAAACAGAAAGGGAGGCAGAAAGGGTGATAGGGAGGGCGCGAGGGAATCTAAGGTCCGAATAAATATTTCCCGGTTTGCAATCGGGCCAATATCCGTTAATCGGAAACCGATGCCATTATCTGTTCTCGCGCGAAATTGATTGCGCGACACTAGATAAACAATAGCGCGCTACGCTTTAAAGAGGATTTTGTCCCACCCAGTATGACGAGTAAATTTGCCCGTTCGTAGTCGCGACGCGACATTGTAATATTCATAAAACAGATGCTTTAACGTGAATTACGTCGTTTGGTATCGACCCGTCGTGTTAATATCTCCAGCGTTGTGCAACTTTAGCTTACGCCTTTTTTCAATTGTGCGCGCATTATTTAAGCGAAAATAGTGTCAAATACAACGTGCATAGAACGGTGTTTGTCCAACGGAATCATTTTGATAAAATTTCGAAAGTGCTTGGCTATACATAAATCTCTACCTATATCGAGTCGCACGATCAATATTTTATTCCGCGATATTCGAGAAACGAACAGTTTAAAGAACTACTCTTTTGAGCTGTATACATCCAACACCTATATCGTGCAACATTGCGGGTATCAACGTAGCTCTCTGCGGGCTTGGGAGAAAATTTAGTAGAAATTGAACACCCTCGTGGGTGTTTGGCTATAGAGTAATAAATTTATGTCTAACACATCGCTATTAGCGAGTACGCACAGAGACGTACATACTGCTTTCAAGTGAATGTTACTTGTTTCGAGTATTTCATAAGTTTGTGTATCCGCAAATCCGTCACAAGTTCATCACAAGCATCAAATGTGTTCGAAATACATTCTAAAATAAATTTAAAATTTCATTTAAGAATATTAAATTAAAACAGAAATTTGGACTTAGTGAATAGAGTCAACTTTCTTCGATAAACTTGTAAAATATTCTGGTAAAGAGAATAAATTATTTTTTCGAGTACACGATAACGAACTTTCCTAAGATTTGTGACGAGTATATTTTTAAGGTTATTTAATATTCTTGTAAAGAGAATAAATGAAGAGATAGTAAAAATACAAAATATAATGTCTTATAAATTTTCTTGTAAAATTTTCTTGAAAAAGGAATAAATTCTTCTTTTAAATATATGATAAGCTTCCCTCAAATTTATGTTGGATGCGATTGATTGTGATGAGTGATTAGTTATGATGAAATATTTCAAGATTATTTAATACATTAATCATACAAATTTAAGAAAAGTTCATTATCATACATTCAAGAAAAGAATTGATTCTCTTTATCAGACTGTTTCATATAAAAATATATCGAAGGAAAAGTTGGTTCGGCTCTATGTAATAAGCAAACTGAATTTCTGTTTTAATTTAAAATATTCTTGAGTCAAATGCTAAACTTACTAGGATTCAGAATACGTTTTGAATAAAAGATTATTATTAAGAAAATATTCGTAATAATAGCCTAGATAATAGTCTTAGTAATAGTTGAAGGTAGACATTACTTAAAAAAAAATGTGAACTAAATAATCGCTTTTGCAGTAGAATGATATTTTCTATGTGTACAATATAACACTTATTTCTCCTAGTGTCTAAATAAGTAAGTTAGCTGATGGTTAAGGAAAAGAAATTAAAATCATAAGATGGAAGATCATAACTAGTTGCCAGTAAGATGACATTCAGTTCTGCTTTCTTAGGATTTTTATGAATTATCGTAACCTCAATTTTGACTTGCTACGAAACTTTAAAATGCAATATACAGGATGTCTTAGAAGAAAAAGTCAATATTCCGAGAGGTAAAAGGATAGGTTTTAAGCAAAAAATCTCATATAAATATGCGAATGGTTCCCGAGATATAGAGAGAGCTACTTTGATATTTATTTTTCAAGTGAAAAATTTGCAATAGTTTATAATAAATTCTCAAAAATGTCACCGTTAACTTCAATGCATTTTTCTACTCTTATGAAAACATAGCGTGTTTGAGTACATCTTCACATTTATTTTGGCAACGGCATCCATTATGTCAGCTAGCAGTTTATCTAACCTTTCTTTAACTAGATTATATATTTTTAAATAAGCAGCGCTATATCCATCCTATTTGATACATAATATCTAGACAATGACTGGATCACTAAGCCGACTCGATTTCAATGAGTAATCAGCCAGTAACGAGCTAGTAACGAGCTAGAAAATCTAATCTAGCCTGCACTAACTGGTTACTAGTTTCTGACTCAGATCAGCTAGTTACATTTCTCTTCGTGTTGAAGCTCTTCCATTTCAACGGGATATCGAAACACTTCCGTTTCAGCGGACTACATCGTCTATTCAACTAATTTTCGGTTATCGCGATAACCCACCTCACGGGGTTATTGCAAATTAATCCACCTCGCGAGTTCAGTTCGCTGTATACGGATACAGAGCGCCGGGCAGGGCACGCCCGTCAATTTTTCAGATGCAGCGCAAGCACACAGAGCCATTACTCTGCAACTTCGTTAAAACTCGTCGAATTAACCGCGCACTGTAGTACGGTTAAGCGCGTAAACCCCCGTAAACCTCGAGCTCTCCCGACTTTGGAGGAGTCTCTCTTCTCTCCGGCTTCTCTCTCGCTCCCTCTCTTCCCTTTCCCACTCCCCCTCTTTCTCTCGCCTCCTCAAAAATGGAACTCACTCGCGCTCCGAACTCCGTCTCTCACGCAAGTTCCGTAAACATTCGTTCACCGGAACAACCTCACAATTGGATCTCCGTTGTTTCCTAACCGTCTCGCAATTTCTTGGCCGGCCGGGATGGATAATCGCGAACGAGGCGTACCAGCGCACCACCGTGACTCTGGTGGGTTAGAAATCGGAGTACTTTGTTTCCCACGACGCAATATAACCGCCCAGCGTGCCGGCTCGCGCAATAACAAAGCCTCGGCCATAAGTCGCGCGGGACGTAATCGCGCGAGGATCGTTGTGTCTTATAAAACTTTTGCAATTTTGAGGGAGGTGTGACTGACGTGTAATAACCTCCGCGTGCTGCCACGGACGCGATTCTCTCGCCCCCGACGCGCCTCTCCACTGAGCGTGGCCGTCGTCGCGGATTTCACCAACCCCTCAGGCATCGATTCGCGAATCCCGTCCACAAATTAACTGGGAGTGGAATCCCGTTCTCTGTCTCTTTTTTTTTTCACCCGCATCGGAACGCGAGGATTCGCGCCGGACACGGCCAGGTCGAATTTGCCGTTTCCCTTTGCCTTTCCCCTCAACCCCTTTTCTCTTCCCTCTTCGCTCCGCATGAGCGAACGTCGCTTCGCGTTACACAGCGCATCACGCTGGCACGCGAAAATAATAATCGCGCAGCTCCGTGTCAGAACGGGTCTTTGGATTATTTTAACCGAGCAAACAGATGTACGTGAATTCGGTAGCAACTTTACTAGTCGACTTGTAAAGGTTGCGTCACTTATAAGTGATTCATGTAGCACTCATACACTGAGAGAAAATAATAAGAAATATTTGTTCGATTTATTTACTAATAACATATGTTCATAAATCTAAAATCTTTTATTTCAAATAATAATTGTAATAAATAAATAAATGTCTTTTCAAATTAAAATAAACAATTGTTTTCGTGAAAACTTACAGTTTTAAGAGAATGTATGTTTTTTCATTTGAAGACAATTTTTTCACAATGTAAAAATATGTGTATAAATAAATATACTATTAATAGCCATCGAATAAATATTTTTTATGTTTTTAGATGTTTTTTTCAGCGTATTTTTATTGTATGTATATGGAACGATAGAATAAAAATATGAGAGAAATGATCAAAATTTGCTCAAAACAATATGCTATGTAAAATACAACACGAATATCTCAATATTTTTTCTTTTGTCTTAGGTAGACTTTCATGATTAGCACAATGTGCGACAATCGGTGATGAAAATTTTATAATTGTTTTAATTACACATTAAACAAATATACTGTACCAAATTCATCATTATATTTACATCGTACAATAATATCAATATTTAATGATATTGATGCAGCATTATATTCACTGAAAGTTAAACTCAGATTCTCATTACATTTTATATGATATATTGTTTTGAAAAAATTTTTGCCATATTTCTATTTCGTTCTATGTGATAATTATGAGTGTCATACGAATCACTCGTATACTGAAAAAAAAATATTTGGTAATAACCATCAAACCTGGATAATAATTACCAGATGAAATAATGTTTTAACTAAATATGTATGTGTGCGAGTATAATCAAATAATTTGCTAAATATTACATACAATAAATAACATATTAGCAATGCTCGATATTTGTTGCCAAGCCTTGATATCTGTTGCTAAAATTTAGTGTCTGTTACTAATTTAGCACGTATCATCAAACAATTCGTAAAAAAATTACAATGTTTAATAATATTTGTTATGTCATGTGATAAATATATAAAATGACTAAATACTTTTGTAATAGTCGAACTATTTAATAATGATAATACCAAATTATTTGGTATTATTTACCAAACCACATTCATTTGTTTCAGCAAAATGAAAATTTTGTTTTACTAATTATTTTATAATTATTATCAAGCAGTTAGTAGCATTATTACTATATTTGATATTAATTACGCCAAATATTGCATTAAAATGCTCAACGTATGATCGAATGCATTTATTAACTATTACAAGACTATTTTTTTAGTATAGAGAAACCTTTACAAATCGACTAGTAAAGTCGCTGCCAATTGCGTTGGTCTGTCCGGGTTAGTATACTGAAAAAAAAGATTACAATTATTACCAAATAATCTTTTTTTTCAATGTAAATTTATCTCGCTACATCAATACGTAGCAAAAACTAATGATAAGTTCAATACAACATTATTATATATCTGCCTTATAAATGTAATTGTAATGTAATTGTGTAATAAAACAATCGTAGAATTCCTCTCATCGATTATCTCACGATAATCATGAAAGTCCATCTGAATATATCGCACGCGAGCGGCATTGATGTGCAATTTGCTGCAATCTTTATCCGTTAGCAGCGAATAAATATTCCCCTGTCGTTGACGCGAAACAACGATTTCGATTAAGCACGATTGAAACAATGTTTTTCTTTTTTGTTTAATATTGAATCGCGCTCGCGAAGCAATTTGAAATTATATTGAATTAAACTATATATAACAAAAAAGTGATTAAAAAGTACAGAAATTATTGATACAAAATTTGAGAGCTGGCTAGTATTGCCGCCCGTAGTACGCTTTCCGTCGATATTGCACGGGAGAGTTTTATGTTGCACGTTGGTGGGGGTGAGAAAGAGATGATAGAGAGAGAGGAAGAGAGAACGAGCGGGAGAGTGGGTCGGAGAGAGGAAATCTGGGACACTGGGACTGGAAATAGTAAAGTTCATTATGTTTCATTTGGTGCGCGTTAATGAATTTCAGGGGAAATTATACGCGCGCTTTTATCCGACATATCCGCGGCGTCGTTCCGATATTTTTTACGTGGTGTAGCGTCGCCGACCACGCCGTTGGCCGTTTTAATTGCTGCACCGTAACGACGGCCGGCGAAAATACGTATCGTATCGAAATGATGATTGCATCGCGAACATCCGCCCGCGCGTTTGACAGCGCGCGTCCGCTGTCGCGGATATTAGCCCCAGAAGTACCGATAATTCTCAGACACAACGCGAATTTCCCATTTCGCAAAGCGCAGATTTATTAAAGCGCCGTGCGAACCCATAGCCGCGTGCAGTGAAAAAGGTCTTGCAATTGTTAACGAATGGTTGTGGGCGTTCCAGTGCGATATTTAATAATTGATGTCAAAGATAGAAATAGTTACTAATCGTTATAATAATTTTACAGAATAATTAATAAAATAAGTTCCTCATTTAGTTGAATTAATGAAATTGTTTGGTACATTATACCAAATAATTTGATAATAATTGCTTAATGGTTCAACTATTGCTAAAATACTTGGCGATTTCGTATATTTTATCATATAATATAGTAATTATTACTAAACCATATGGTTCTATTTAACAAATTGTTCGCTGATACGTAGCATATAAATTGGTAATAGTCATCAAATTTTAGCAACAGATATAGAAACTTGATGAAGTTATTTGTTAATGCTTATCAAATTATTTAACTTTATTCACTTGCACGTTCAGTTGAAAAACTATTTCCCCAAAGCGTCTAATAACTATTATCTATACTGAAAACATTCTTTTTGTCCTTGGAACTAAAACATATTTAGTATGTACGATTTAGCATTACTTTACTTCTGTTCTTTACTTGTGTCCAGTGCATGTATTAAGAAAGCAAAACACACGCGACAATGAAATATTTTTGTTGCAAATTGGACATTTGACTGATTCCATTTTCAGCAAATTGTTGTTCAAGCTTTCATTTCGATAACAAAACCCTTTTTTTCAGTGCAGATTTGATGGTTATTACCAAACCTTTTCTTTTTTGGTGTAGTCGTCGATTTCTGCGCACAACATTCTAACGACTCGCTTCTAACGACTCGCGCATCTCGCTGCGGCGATTTCTTCCGTGGGAGCCGCGAGTCGGCCCTCTAATCGGCGCTGACTCACGCTGGTATTTGCACCGGCATTGATTATCAATATTGCATTAGGATCGATTGTCGATATTATATTTGATTATTAACTTTCCGCGTATGCGTTCATTGATTTTGTCCTCTTTTAATTTCATTCCGATATTTTAGTTTTGGCTATTCTCTCACGCTCTTGGGCGCGATTATGCATAAAGCACTCGGGCGAGCTCGAAATATAAATTCAAATGGAAAAATCTACACACGACCGGGTCGGATATATTTAAGCGCGTTTTACGTAATCAAATATGAATTATCGATTATGCAAAGGCTAATCATAATTAAACAATTACATCGACGTCACTGACCCAATTAGCGACGTACAATGAGCCTGAAAGTATAATGCGAGTATGATCGACGAGCTTTACACTCGATAATTTATATCTGTGTAAAATATTAGTGAGAGAGAGAGAGGGAGAGAGAGAGAGAGAGAGGGGAAAGGGAGGGAAGGTGGACACAGAGACAAAGTGGAGGGCGGGAGCGTTGGAAGTATACGGAAAGCGATTAAATTAAACAAAATCCCGGAGTATCGCGGCAATTACGAGCGTGAAGGCGCGTGTCTCCAGTTGAATTCAATTTCAGATGAAATTATCTTCTCCTCGGCCGCGAGGGCTTTTATGATTCCCGCCCGTCGCGTCCCCGTCCTCCTCTCCTCTCGCTCTTCCGCACGGGCGCTATTAATTCTTTAATCTCGGCGGATTATCGCGCGACAAGGTTAATGAAGCCCGAGCCGAAATCGCAGGTAGGACAAAAACGAGAGTCCGCGAATAATCATAAATACAAGGAATAATCTCTTTCTTCTCTCGCGTTGCCACACAATGGCAGGGGCGGGTGGGATATTAGGAGCCGACCGAATCGCGAGCGCGATCCACTCTCCCGGTTTTATCGCCTCGTAAAACGATCCACCGGGAAATCGTTCCGTATTTAACGTAGTATACACCCTCGCTAACGGAAAACCAACGCTACCGCCCGAAATTTGGCATCGCGCATATCTCTGCACTGAGAACAATTATTTGATAAGAAATTAACAGACGGATATCTCCGATCAAAATACCGATGAATTTTTGTATTCGGAATTTTTGTATCAGGAAACATCTGATGAGAAGTGTCGGTTCATAATTTTTTGATCATGTCTGATAAAATGCCATTATGATTGGAAGTATTCGATTAAATTTAATCAAATATCCTGATCGGATATAAAATTGATAGTGGTTTGATCAGAAATATCCGTTTGTTAACTTTTTATCGGATATTTTCGAACAAAATACTGATAAATTTTTCCGATCAAAATACAATGATCACACGGAGAAAAATAATTTGCTGTCTCAACAAATTTTCTGCTGGGCTAACAAAATCTTTTTGTTATTATGTGGACAACAAAAAGATTTGCTAAGAGTACTAATCACTATTTGCTGGATATAATTTGCTAAATTTACAAATTATTTTGCTATAAGAACCATGATGGATTTATATAAGCAGTTGCAGTTTTGCTTGGATAGCAAATAAATTTGCTAAGGATACATTATTTTGCGTCAATAGCAAATTAACGTGATTCTTAGGACAAATACACTCAACAAATTTTTTCTATTCTGGCAACGAAATTACTTCTGCTTTGATACGAATAATTTGTAAAATTAGTTAGGTCAACTAAATTTTTTTTATGTCACTACGAATATGCAGTAGCAACGACTATTTTGCTAAAAAAATAAAATTAATTTTCTTTGTACAGGATATCCAATTAAATTTAATCGAATATTTCTCAATGGCATTCCCTTAAATAAACCGATCAAAGAATTATGAACCGATATTTCTTATTGGATGTTTCCTGATCAGATATAAAAATTCATCGGTATTTTAATGAAATATCCGTTTGTTAATTTCTTATCAAGTAATTTCTCTCTAATGTATTTTCTTAAAACACAGACTATTACTTCTCACAAAAACAATTGTATGATATTTAAACAAAAGAAAATAGCTTTAAATAAAGTATTTTGATTTAAATTTCGTTTCAGAAAGAAGAAATTTAGATATAATTATTTACATTATGATGTCTGTGTAGCTCATTTCTGTCATCTTTACGTCATTATTATATGATTATAGGAGGATTATTAATTGACGTAACGGCTGACCAAAAATTGAAAATCACGTTACGTTGCTGTCTTAGTTGCATATAACATATTTCAACGATCTCTGTTTCAAATCTCATGAATAAAAATTTCAATAAATAGATTTACTATAATTATTTAGATATAATTATTTATAATATTTTTTACTAGTATCCACCGAATAAATATTTTTTATTTTACAGATATTTTTCTCTCAGTATAATATACGATACCAAAGATACACACAACGCCGAATCTAGGTAGCTGAATATTCGCGCGTTTATATCCCATAATGTCCTGTTTCTGGCAAATGAAAATTTGTATTTCACGCATGACGCGCACATGCAACCACACATACACACACACACACACACACGCGCGCGCATACACAACAGCGCAAAGTGATTCGCGGAACAAGCGGCGAAACTCTACGAATTTTTCAAAATAGTCGTTACTAGCTGATTTTGTTGGCCATCGAACGGCCGATTTCGCACTTGCACACGTACTGTCTCCACTCCGTACTGTCGGGTCGCATGTAATGCCGCGTAATTACACTAAACGAGTGTCGCGATAAAAACGCCTTTAATCGCCTGGGATTAATTAATTGTCCGCATGACAAGAGCATTAAGCAGCGGAAGCTTTTCGCTTCGCCGCCCAGTTGGCGCAGCGGATGTGACGAAGCGATCGTTTTCTCGCGACTTTTTCGCCCGCGAGGCGAATTCGCGGAAAATTTCGTGGCGTGAGTTATCCCGGTAAAGTTATCTCCACCTTGTAGTCGACTGCGCGCGCACGTTTAATTTAGCGTAATTACGGGCAAACTGTAAATTTCAGGAAGGCGAAGGGGAGGGGGGTAGGTGATACTATGCCGAGATAATAAATCTATCGGGGCGTTTAATGTCTGGGAGAATTCTCCACTTTCTTTCGGATATATAGCGACTCACGAAAGTATGCGAGCAATGGTACAACTATAAATCGAAGAAAATCGTTCGGATACTTTCGCGAGGCACCCTTATGTATCTCAGTATTTCCATTAATTATGCAGATAGGAGAAGGATAAGTAAGATGGAACACTTCTCGAAAAATCACCAGAAGAAGATTAAAATAATTTTTTTTTCAGAAACTATTGCATAGATGCTTACTCCGAATTGTTCTTTGAAAAGTTAGCAAAAAGAAAATCTCTTTTTTTGGAAGAATAATTACGGAATAATTGCATAGATGCTTACTCCGAATTGTTCTTTGAAAAGTTAGCAAAAAGAAAATCTCTTTTTTTGGAAGAATAATTACGGAATAATTGCATAGATGCTTACTCCGAATTGTTCTTTGAAAAGTTAGCAAAAAGAAAATCTCTTTTTTTGGAAGAATAATTACGGAAAGGGAAATGCCATCAGTTTTTAAAATTTAATGTTCCATCTTGTCTAAAAGATACGGATAAGATGGAATATTAAATGAAAGTCGTATAATCAATTAGAATATGAAACAAATATATGTATTTATATGAATATGTTTAATTAAAAAGCAACAAACATAAAACAGGTAACTTTAATATTTCAAAAGGCACAAAATTATTTCATAAAATAAAAACTACAAACTGTTTGATGTAACACAGTTAAGTTTAATTATTGTTTAACATGGCTACTTGTAAAAGTACTACTAGTAGATTTCCTACATTAAATATATAAATACAAAGATATGTATAAAAAACAATAATTGTAAATATATATATATAAAAAACAATAATTGTAAATATATGTATAAAAAACATATATTTACATATATGTATAAAAACATATATTTACATATATGTATAAAAAACATATATTTACATATATGTATAAAAAACATATATTTACATATATGTATAAAAAACATATATTTATAAAATATATGTGTAAAAAACAATAATTGTAAATATATGTATAAAAAACAATTATAAATAATGGTAATAATAATAATTGAATGAAATTAGCTTTTTGAACACCATCCGTATATCTGTACCAATATTAACTTTACAAGAGTCTAGGTCAACATTAGGGCAAGATGAAACAGACGTGGTGTTCCATCTTGCCCTCTTTCGTCATATTCCATCTTACCCGCGATGTTGCTTAATTGATGAATAACAAGTTTTCAGATTAAAAACTCATTCCATGTGCATTCATCCAAAGCTGGCGTAATTAATCGTTACATATTACTTTATATAATAAACAAACCATGTACTTACGATTATTATGAGTAGTAAATTATTAAGCTCAAACTTACTTTTGGGTTTTTACGATTCACGTCAGAATAGAAAGCAGAATGTTATATATAATTACAAATGAACAACAGCACTACACTATTAAAATTCGATTATAAGTACAAAGATGTCAAGAGCCATCTGACATGAAGTGCATGGTTGTCACGCTATTGTGAGAAATAATTGACGACAGCTCTATGCAAGAATAATCCAGCCCACAAAATTATGATTTTTGAGTTTTTGTTACCAATGAGTAGTCCATACGTCTTTCTACAAAAAACAAAAAAATCCAAGTTCACGAGAGCCTAAAATTAGTTAAAAAGTAGTTTTTATTTTCTACCAGTTACGCCATTTTTTACTAGTTGCATCTTATTTACTCATTTTTTAAGGGTTAAGCTTGTCAATAAATATTCTTGAAGAGAAAAAAATTGATCATGCTTGACTTCTTGAACGATTGTGAATATCCTCAACACTATCTATATTGTTTAAATCACGTATCAAATTTTCATCTTCATTTTCTTCGAAGTATTCATAGAAGTACTTATTACATGGAGATACTTTCTCGTACTTCATGGAGGTTGAATCATTCTTGTATAACTACGGCCAATTAAGATATTTCATTTCGCCCGCATGTTCCATCTTGTCCGCTTATCCCTTATTTGAGAATCGAGTGAAAATATTGTCGGTTAAATTGCACGTATACAAGCTACCGGCAAACTCGTTGAACTTCATGTTCCTGAAGACTGGTCGAAGGGCGTAATCATGGAACGTATTATATCGTTTTTATGATTTCAGTAAAGAGGAAGAAATAGAAAGTTATTATTATACAAATGAGAAATGAGAAATACGTCTTATTATTCGATGCAAAAGATGTGTTATTTTTCCCTGAAAAATTCTCATTGGAAACTCGAATATTAAAAGAAAAATAGCAAATTCTTGATAAGTGTCTAAAAAAGTACTGAGCAGATATTGTTTTATTTATTCATAAAAGTTATTAATTCTTTTAAATCAGATAATTCCTACATAGAGAAAATAGTAATTATAAATCTTGCATTAGAAAAATTATTTTTGTATTTGGAATTAAAGTATTTGATACGTGCGATTTAGTTGGTATATGTTTTTTACTTGTGTTAAATATACGTTTATTATTGAGAAAGCAAAACAACATATAGTAACAATTAAATTTTTTTATTACTGTTACCAAATTGGTCGCTCTTTAACCAAAATATTGTCCGATATACCATATTTCTGTTTCGATAACAAAATACTTTCTTCAGTGTAGTCCATATAGAAATTATGATCGAAATTATATATTCGTTTAAAAATATCGTACACGCATGTTTGACCGTTTACTGAACAATTTTTGTAATTATTCAAATTTTTTTTTTATATTATATGTCCAGTAAATCGTCAAATTTATTATTTCTATAGTAATTTACACTAGAATATCAGTGTATAGTTTAATTTTATATAAAAGCATTGTGAAATGAAATTCAATTTTGACATAATTTACTATAATATTTATAGTACTTTAGCATACACATAAAATCACTCACGTAAAAAGAAGGACATTTCTTAAATTAACTAAATACTCGATAAAATATGAATGAACCAGAAATCAAAACTTGTATCCACATAATTTGAACATTTGCAAGTTCTGGTTAATCAAAATCTTGTTAAACAAAATTCTGATAACTTCGCCTGGAATTTCGGTTCGTTCATATTTCACCAGACATTTAATTAATCCATCCAAGTTGTCTTTTCGGTGTCTGCAAATCCCTCGACCGAAATCGTTGCGCAACGTTCTTGGTGCCCGGCGATAATCGAATGACAACGCGCGATATTAATATAAAAGACAAGGTCGCGTCCCCCACGATCTGTGGGTTACTGTATTAACGGAGAAATTTAATTGTAGATCACTTATTAAATGGTTGCAAAAGGAATCGTTAAAATGTCAAGAAATCCAGTGGTATCTCATCGAAGATTTTCGTAAATGCGTATATTTCAATAATCGCTAATCTCAACACGCACACCCACACACACACACACACACGCATATATATCGTATTTTTTTAATATTACTTGAATATTATAAAATTAACTAAGTTCATACAAATGTTTAACATGCAATGTAGGAGAAATTTTTATTCGATGAGAAATTTTTATTCACATGTGTATATGTGTAGCGGGGTAACTCGATTAACGTTCCCACAGCCGCGGCCGCCGTTTCCTCGACGAGGGGACAGATAGACAGCTGGGATAATCGCGTTCTAGCGACGGACGCGGTATTAAGCGAGTGCCATTCTCAATCGAGACCTTGCCGAAAACAACGGGGGAAGACGATTATCGGGAGTGCTCGGTGACGCGCCACGAAGGTGCCCCGAAGATGCGTATCTGAGATTCGGTCGAAGTGGTCCCGGAGCCTTCCATTAACAATGAGAAGGAAGACGGGCAAGCAAGGGGGATTGGTTTCCATGAGGAGGGCGGGGAAAAGAGAGGGTGGCCAAGACGGTGGGACAGAGAAAGAGAGAGAGAGAGAGGGAATGAGAAACTGTGCCACGCTGTTGCTTTCAATAATTTGGGAGTCTAATGTTTCGCCCCCTTTCTCCCCGCTTCTGGTATCCGATGGGAGCGTTTTTGGGAAAGGAGTGGTAGTAGTACGGGGATCTGGAGGGGGAGACGAGAGAAGACGCGAGAACGAAGGGTCGGAACGGAGCGAGGGAGGACGCGAGGGTGGGAACAAATTGACACCTGCACGCGAGAACGGAATCTCGGGGCTGAATGTGGCAGGAACGAAAGTACTGACGACGACGACGACGACGACGGAGAAAGAGGCGATTGAATAATGCAGGCGCGAAGTGAGGAACCTGCTTAAAAGTCCGATCATTCAGCCCGCGTTTCTCCCAATCGTCCCTTGTACTTCTCGATCAGGAAAACATTCGGCGGTATCGCCTGCGAACGCGCAACTCACGAGACCGATTGAGAAAACGAGCCTGATTGTCCTCCGCCGTGTGATAATGACGAATCGGGACGTTTCGCGAATCTCGCGGTGGGCGGTGATTTACGATGTCGTCGAGTGAGATTACATTCAACCGGCTGCTCACCGCGTATCGACGAGGAAGGTTTTGCGCCGAGCGCTCGAGTGATCCGGTAATCTGCAGTGCGATGCAACCCTCCCATACAGACTTTCGTGATTGTCACAACGTGTGACAATCGATGACGGGAGCTCCGGAATTTTTAACTGACCGCAAAAGGAAGCTTTTTTAACTGATTTTTTTTATCTTTTAGTAAACAATTAAGAAATATGAAGTAAAAAGTAAGAAAAAGAATAATTTTAAAATATTAAAAAGAATATAAACCGCGTCTCCAAAAGCCTCCAAAAATTTTAAAAAGTATGAAATAATTTAAAATACTTATTTGTATGTGTCTGTATGTACCTACTAATATTCTAACGATATTAGAGGTTGACGCAAAAAATTAGATAAACATCTGATTATACAGGATGTTGAAAAAATTCTAAGCTGATATCGAGATATCTAGAAAATGAAATATTCTAGAGAAAAGTGTTAAATGAAAAATTTGTTGGATATGAAAGAACGCATTAAGCGGGTGTATTAGTTAAACTTTGAGCTAAATCTTTACGTTAAGTACAGATCGTCCTGAATTTTTTAATGGAATGATCTATATTTTACTGCATATTCCTATAGGTGCTGCCAAGGCGTCTACGAAACGCTGATTACAAAACCTGATTACAAACCTTTTTCAGTGAAAACTTTCAGAGTTATGAGTCCTCAAAGTCGAAGTACCTCCAGCGTTAATATTAGCCAAGGTACACCACGCCAAGATTACTTGTGCAAGTTTACGTTCTCTTTTATATGTGTTTTTCTTTAAAATATTTCATTTTCTATATATCTTGCCAGCTTTTTTGAAAATTCTGTATATAATGGTGCAGAGAGATTCTATGATTGTTGACTCCATCAGAGTGAGGTTTTTGCATCAACTTCTATAATCTCGTTAGAGTATTAGAATAGAACTGTAAGTATAGAATAGGACTGTAAGTCGGTTGCAAATCGATTTGCACATTTTTTATCGAATCAAGTTGCAACACTTTAAGTTGTCAGAATTGAAAGCCACTGATGTGTACGCCCACACATACAATAATTGGTTATAAATATATAAAAATTGTTTCTCAAAATAAAAGACATCCTTTTAATGGAAAATAAATTTTTTTTCAAATTTCACAAAAATGTCACTCTCTGTACTGTCGCTTCAGCTCCTGTCATAACCGATTACCGAGTGCGTACATGTGTGCAGTGGTTTTCAATTCTGACAACTTGAAGCGTTGCAACTTTATCGAATAAAAAGTGCACAAACCAGTTTGCAATCAACTATATACAAGAATATTGACTGAAAATTATGTCATATTTTTTTAAAACTTCTGAAATTCTTTTAAAATTATATTTATGGTATAAAACTATAATTTTACTGATTAATTATCAATCAATAGACACGATAGTGTCTCGCACCAAGTACACCTACATGTAAAGCAATATATATCATATAATAATGTAAATAATAATGTATATATCATATGTATATATCATATAATATATGTATACATCATATGTATATATCATATAATAATGTACATTTTTGTCACATTGATGCAGCAACAAATTTACTAAAAGTTTCACTCAGATTTTCGTATTACGTCTTAAAATGACATAATTTTTTAGCAAATTTTGAGAATTTGTTTTCGTGCTTTGTCATTCTACGTGACAAATATAAAGTAAAGTTGCTGCCAAATTCCCGTACATCTATCATACACCATAGAAATGATTAAGATAATGTTAAGTAACATTAGCAAACAATACAACACGATTATTAGCAACAATAACTTGTATTAACAAAAAAAATGTTTAGTGGAGGATTGTCGACTCGATAAATCGCGCTTTGAGACGGAACAAAGGGACGCGATTGGATCCTGTCGCACGATTACGGAGCTTTTTATGAATACATCATTATACAAATGAAATAAGAGAGCGTATGCATGTTTTTTCAATGCTTCTTTATTTGTCTACCAGCGACTGTACCGCGTAGGTAACGATGGATAGTATTATTATGAAAATTACTTCCCCTCTCGACGTGGCTCTTTCCATCACGGAGCGCAGATAGATTTATGCTGTGAGTGAATCCCTTTTAGGTATCTCTGTTATCCTTCAAAAGGAATAGTTACCGTCACATATTGCATTTTATTGTGCACGAGTGGAGATTCATTAATGCCGTCGTATATTACGCAGACACCGCGAAACATCTCATTTCGAGAAATACGTCATGCGCTCTCTCTCTCTCTCTCTCTCTCTCTCTCTCTCTCTCTCTCTCTCTCTCTCT